>NC_047508.1:24280898-24557331 GCF_902827115.2 Pseudochaenichthys georgianus | reverse complement strand
CTGTGATTTTTATTAAATTAGTTAGTTTTAAGGAAGGCCAGAGCTTCAGCTGTGTCAAATAGATTGTTCCCTTTAGTTAACGTTATTTAAAAGATAATGATCATGTCCCCTTATTGTATTACGAGCGTCCATTCCCATTGGATAACGGAGAATTGTACACCCGGAAGTAAGAATTCTCCTTACTGTCGATTGATTTTACAGTGATATCTGCACTACTCATCGACTAAAAAACACAAATTCCTTGTTAATTACACAACATTGATTGGTTTGAATTGTGTACAATGCTTTTGTATTTTCCCCCTTCAATTCGGAGAAACAAAGATTTTTTCGGAGTTTTTGGATGGCAGAAGACACTACACTACCCAGAATCCTCAGCTATCGTTTGGGACTACACCATGGCTGAAGTTGAATAGTCCATTTAGCTTAGGAACCTTCCTAAAGGAGTGAAATGACCCGGAAGTCCCTCAGTGGCAGCCATGATAAGTGCCGTTCGAATTCTCTAGAATGATGAGAATGATAGGAAAGGAGGTTTCAAACTTCCTTTATAACCTCCTTTAGCTTAGGAACCACTGGACCTCCCTAACCGACAGGAGAAGCGAAAATGCTGCCCCACAATGCCTTGCAGCCGCAGCATTTGCCGTCACTCAACAGTCGGCCGTTCACGGAAACAACCGATTATGACGAGAAATTATCATGAAAGTTACGGTGCTTATTAAGCATTTTAAAACATAGGTGGTAAGTTGCCAAAGTGCTTTGTTTTGAGAACGTTCATCAGTATTATAATCAAAAAGAGAAATATGAACGTTAGTTTTCACTGAAATGATCAAATAAAGTCAACATTTCACAGTTTCTGAGCTGTGTGGGGTTTGTTCAACTTTTAAAAGATGTTTGAATGGTGATATACACAGTGATAGATGTTAAGGACTAACGTTTATAAATACATCTGTATTGATTTTAAGATATTAGTTCATACAATCATACGTATTGGGATCATTTATATTAATGTGGACCGGAGGGAGAGGGTGACGACTGACGAGCATAAGTTTCACTTTCCTCTCCTCTGAGCGGTCATATTAAAGCGACGTCCGTTCATTATGACGTGGCAACAGCTGCATCAGCTGTCGAGTGTTTTGTCATATTTTATAATCTCTGTTAGATCAGCTGAACATTGTTCCCCCACATATTTTTATTTGAATTCATTGAGAGTGCGGTATAATGAGACAATAACAGGCTACAGATGCGGACACACACACACAAATATATTTATATAAATATATACAATTTAAAGTATGAGAGCACTCTCATAATAACGTAACACAGTCAGAGACTGGATATACCCCCCCCCCCCCCTCTCTCTCTGGTCGCTGAAATGGGGAATTGAAATTACGGGCCAAAAGTTGTATTTGCAAGTATTAAAAGTAAGGACATCAAACCAACTGAGACCCGTCTGTCCGCGGCATCTGCGCACTGTACAACACACACCTACACACTGTACAACACACACCTACACACTGTACAACACACGCACCTACACACTGTACAACACACGCACCTACACACTGTACAACACACGCACCTACACACTGTACAACACACGCACCTACACACTGTACAACACACACCTACACACTGTACAACACACACCTACACACTGTACAACACACACCTACATACTGTACCACACACACCTACAGCTGCTAAAGCATAATCAGGCTACAGCCGTTGTGTATTTTATTATGTGAAGCACTAAATGGTTTTAGAAAAATATGGACTCTTTGTAGATATCTACTAAACTAAAGCAAATAAAGAGAGTAGGCCTGTTGTACTGAGTGATATATATTTTACACACTGCTCTGCTTTCTGCACCTCACAGCTGTTCTCACTGTAAACATCGCGTTGCGATGAGAGCAGGTTCTCAAATAATATCCAGGGGATGCAGAGCTGTGATTGGCTGAGATAAGTCCGGCCGTGCGTCACGCCTCCACCGTTCCCGGAAATGCATCCGCGGAGGAGCCGTGGAGGAACCATCAGTGTATCCTCGGTTATAGCTCCTCCAGAGAGCCTCCTCGATGCTCGATCCTCGGTCCTCGGTTGCATTTAGAGAAATGAGACGTCCTTCAAAATGGCGCGCTGAAATTCATTTCCGGTCACTACCGGAGGACCGAGGAGTCGAGGAGTCGAGGAGGGAAATTTGAGTATTGAGAAGCCTCTAAAGATAGATGTCTTGTAATGCACTGTGAGAACCTGTGACTCAAGTTTTTCATTCATTACATAACTACACTGTTGTGTATATGATATGTCAATAAACCTTAGAAAATCTTGAAATCTTGAAAGGGATGTGCAAAATAGCAAAATAGGTAGGACACGTTCGATTCCTGTTTTGAATAGTGTGCCGTCGATGGGTTTCATTCCATTTCAAAGTCCTTTTGGACGCTCTGTGTAAACTTCGCGCATCCAATCACAGAGGTTGAGGACTGATCACGGGTTTGTCAAGCTAAGCACATGGCTAGTCCCAAACGATAGCTGAGGATTCTGGGTAGTGTAGTGTCTTCTGCCGTCCAAAAACTCCGAAAATATATTTGTTTCTCCGAATCGAAGGGGAAAAATACAAAAGCATTGTACACAATTCAAACCAATCAATGTTGTGTAATTAACAAGGACAATTTGGTGTTTTTTAGTCGATGAGTAGTGCAGATATCACTGTAAAATCAATCGACAGTAAGGGGAATAGGCTACTTACTTCCGGGTGTAACATTCTCCGTTATCCAATGGGAATGGACGCTCGTAATACAATACAGGGGACATGAATCATTATCTTTTAAATAACATTAACTGAAGGGAACAATCTATTTGACACAGCTGAAGCTCTGGCCTTCCTTAAAAACGAACTCATTAATAAAAATAACAGTTGCATTACACACAATGCACGTTGTAGAAATGCGTGTGTGCACCACGACAAAGGAGCCTCATTCACTTTACATTGGGGTTGTTTGCGTGGTGCCGACACGCAAATGTAACGAAGTTCGTGACTTCCACCACGCATTGTGGTGTTAAAGGGAAATGGAAACACTTTTCAAACTGCTTTCCATGCGACAATATTACCATTAGGAAATGTATTTATCTAGTCTATTTCCAATGTAAACGATCGAGATACGCGAATTTACTTTTTGAAATACGTGCCTAATGACCATGGGCGCTTCCATTGCTCCGGGACTTTTCCAGTGACGTCACTGATTGGGTGCGGCTTCCTGGGCCAAAGCTCAATAACAAACAACATGGCGTGCAATGCACCAGTAGTTTAATTACAAGAAACGGTCGTCGTCAGGAGTTTATTGTATTGGCCCCAGGCTGCACAAATGGATTTTATACAAAGAAGGAAGAAGGACAACATTTCCATAGGCTGCACTAAAGGATGAGAAGCTGCTCAAAGTCCAGTCTGATGCCTGTTCAATACAAAACATTGGATTGAAGCCAGGATCTGTTCCCACAATATTCGATTTCTCAACGTATGCAGTCGGGAACACCGACCGTCCCAGCACGTCGGCCGCGCAAGACAATGACAGTGTCAACAAAACGTGAAGTTCGAGCCACCAAACGAGTTGCTTCAGCTGCCGAGAGAGAGGTAAATATTGCAGCACTACCAGATTACTAGCTCACACATGTATTTACTGACACAGTGTTGACCTTATTATTAACGCAATCGCGTCCAAACTAAATGGGTAGCTATTATTATGACGCACAATAGAGAATTGGGGGTGTTCTACTAGGCTCAACTAATTAAACTGGGCATACACACGCTCATCTGTCGAAAAACAGCCCTAAAAAGGCTAGTATTGCTATTGATGGATGGTATTGCAGGACCCAGAGCGCACGGAGCACAGAGCGGACAGCAGATAACGGAAATTGCAGTTGTATTGCTTATAGATTATCAGAACATTTCAAAGGGGACACAGCCCCATTGTATATTAACCTATGGATTAACTACATCATCGTTTTTATCGTTGTAATGCCATTGAAGACCAGTGTTAGACCAGACAATGAGGAAGGTAAGCCGTTAGCCTGGCGTATGTTAGTACCTAGCGCCACTTGTTTTGATGTACGTTTTTGTGGATAACCTCGCGAGTTTGTATCTTTCAGTGTTGAGGTAGATTCTGTGTCTCCTTGCGATCATAAAACGATGTGTTGGATGTGCGGCTAAGATAAGTAATAAGGGAGCTATCGGTGCAGTAATAGGTTAGCATTTTCGCTCGGGGCTAATTCAGAGGCTCACTGTTAGCATTGTGTTTTTTTAATTTTTTAATTCCGGATCGTATGCCACTCTATTCGACCGAATCGGTTCATAAGCATAGGCCATGGGATGCCTGGTAACTGTAGATGCTTCCACATCAATGTCATCTCCCGACGAATAGTCAAATTCATCGTTCAAAACGTCGATCTCATTGCAAAATTCCTCCATCGCTGCCATATCTGCTACGTTGTGTTGACTTTTGGTGGAGCGAAAACACAGCCAGTGACGTCACCATTTGGGACTCCCCTAATGGCGGTGGCCTGGTCCCGGAATTCCCCACCCGGCCGCCGGATAATTAATTTTCTTTTGGCGAGTAATATCATATACAATAAATATTACGATCAATATCCATTGTAAAATGAATAAACTACCGGAATATTATAACTGTAATTGGTGTTTCCTTTCCCCTTTAAGGAGTCGTGGTGGAGTCACGCATTCTGGTGAGATCAGGTTGGGTTGGTCACAGCAGGCATAACAACAGCCGGTGTTTCTCGTGAGTGCAGTAATCCAAACGAAAATATCTTCCCTCCGTAGTATTTTGATCATTTGCTCCGCTAATAATCAATCATGATGATTGATGATGAGAAATTATGGATTCCAGAGAAGAGAACACTTTAAAGGCCTTTTTCTCAAAATGATGACTCTGTAACAGTCATTATATAATGTGACATATTTTGCTTAATATTTGGAGTACAAAAACAATCCTGATATCATTAGAAAGCTAGGAATCAAAATGTGTCTTCGGGTCAATGCGACTGATTTCGATGGAGCAGGTCACTTTGCATTAGGTAAAATAAAGCAGGCAGACATAACAGGAAGAATATGTACATTTTAACCCAATCAAATAGGACATTGTCACACCATTCAAATGTATCCATGTAAATTACAACCAATAAAAAAGCTTAGATTTGTTTATTGTTACGTTGTTTACTTTATTTGTTACGTTGTTCTGTGTGTGTCAGCCGTTAACCTAGAAATAATATATAGGCTACACTTGCAAACAACATGTCAGAAGAACCAGCGCAGAAGAAAACTAAATACAGTCAATCTAAACTTAAATTTAAGAACTGGAAGGTCACATCCCTGACATCCACATCTCCGGAGCCTGGACCTTCATCAATCATAGAAACAGCGAAGCCAGATGAACCCAAAAGCAGCACCTCTGCGGCCGCAGAAACTGTCAAAACCGCCGCCGCCCCCACCGCCGCCGTCGTTGAACCGAAACAGGCTGGTTCCGACTCCATGGAGGTTTGTTGTCGGGACATTGAGGCGGGTGAAGCTGTACAGCTAACTGTCGGAAAAAAGGAGACAGCGAGTAGATTATTTGAGCAAAGAGAAGGTACTTCAACGCAGAATGGTACAAAAACAGAGAGTGGTTAATTATTTGCAAAACCACTAAACGATAGTGATAAATTGCGATGATAATATACCTCATACCTCATGATAACCTCATATGTTTTTAACTTAGGATCATACCTGTGTTTAGTCTAGAAAAAGGAAAATGTGTGCATTTTATTATAAAGTTGTGTACAGACTATTGCAAAAACTAAGAAGTTTATAAACATCAGGTTTAAAACTCAAAGAGCTTTACAAAAAAGTAACAGAATTAAAGATGTTTGGAGTTTTATTTGAGTTATTCATTTACATTTTTTGTCAAAGAGATGCTGATTTGAAACCGTTGTTAGGCCTACATACAGTTACGGCATTTCCTGTTTCTGCCGGAGAGAGGGGCGTTTGTCCCAAAGCTTGCTGCTGTATTTACTCCCTCCATCTGACAGGAGGGAGCCTCATCTGTCACTCCACGGAGTTCACTCCGTCACGGAGGGGGAGTGTGTAGGTGTAGGGCGTGGTTTGGGATTGGGCCATACACACGCACTTTTTTTGGACCCCCAATTCTAAAATGAATCCGGCGCGCCTGCTCTGTACATAGAGGTTTCTGCAGAGAAAGTTGCTTGAGTATACAGAAATACAGTAAATGAAGAAATACAAATGAGTTTTTTATTCAAAAATAACATTGTGCAACATGCATCTCAGCACATATATGCTTCGGATCTCTCTAAGTGTGATGCATTGTTTGCCAAAACCCAGTTTGTAACTTCTGCTACCTGTGCCTCATTGGAAACTCTTAGCTTTCCACCTGGACCTCTTTTTTTTTCTCAGTCCTTCTGATAAACAACAAAGATATAGTGGTCGGTCAGTGCCTGTGTTGCATAAAAGTAAGTTTACCACAGTAAATTGTGCAGGATTTGTGTACAGTTATAGTATGTAACATGCCAACAATTCAATTACAGTATAAATACGTTTCACACAACAGATATAAACACTGATATATCATGAATTATGCAGAGCTAAAAACTGGTAACTAACCTGTTTTCAAGTCTAAGTGTCTGGATTACAGAGGCGACAGTAAATCGGTTTAGATTAGGCTGAACCCTCTGTCCAGCCATCGTCAAACCATGGTTGATAACGTGTGCAATGGTTTGCAAAAAGTGGCATGTTGATTTGCAAATTGTGTGAAAAGCTGAAAACGTGTTTAGAGTTTTGGAGATTTGAGCTGATGTTTTGCCCCTTTTTTTGTCAGTTAAAATAATTGTGCTTTATGTATAATTTTAGTGTGTTAGCAATCGAGAAAAACTGTATTAGAAGCATTAACATTTCTGAGTGTGTTTTTTTGGCTTCATTCGAGCACTTTGTCAAGACCAATGCAACAAATTATGTTTAATGGTGTATAATTTATTCACTTCCAATGGTCTTTTCCTTTGTATTTTAATGAAAGATTCTTCCTTTGAGAACTGGAGAACAGACTGCATTTTAACTTGTTTTTTCTGTTGGGTACAATATTTCTACTAAGATATAAGAAGCTTTCTGGCTTTGTTATTGTTTTTTGTTCTGAGAGGTCTCAGGCTGTCTGACTGAACTAAATAGCTGTTCTGTTGAAAGATTCAGGAGTCCATAGCTAGACTGGAGCCTTGGAAAATTCCAGGAATTGTAGGTATTTATTGTTTCAGTGCCCCTGGTGAGCTGATGTCAGGGGGCCCAGGATTTCTAGCTGTGCCCCTGAAGGTCAAAGGTGACTCTGAAGGTTTAAAGGTGACTTGAACGACGGAAACTTCTCATTGCTGGTATTGCTACACAAATACATGAACGTTTACAAATGACTTGCTGATTAAAACCAATGAGTTGGTTCTCAGTTAAATCGCCAAACTCTACACAACTTCTAAACATTCTTTCCCATTTCAGCCATTATCTCTGACATAGTGTTACAAACAGGGAGGAGGTACAGTTTGCTGTTTGTAACTGAACTAGTGTTGTTTTTTGTTGTTGTTGTAGGTTTTGTTGGTTTCTTTGGCATGACTTTACATGGAATATCAATGGTGAATTTGTAACTGTAACACATTGCTGAACTGTCTACAGTGCATATCCTTTTTTCTGTGTACTGCAGTATTAACTTTTCCCAGTAAACCTTCACCTACTGTTGAAAAATCTGAATATAAAATGCAAATTGTGAAACACAATAGCATTCGGCTACACAAAACGGACAGAACAAAACCCAATACTTGGGTGATGTGTGAATTCGTGTGAAGATTTCTAGAGTCGACTAACATGGTGAAAAAACCCAAAATAATGTAAAGCACTACAACTGACGCAATTACAAACTTTCATTTTGGTGGCATTGGCCAATTTACTTACACAATTATAAGTCTAAGTGTCCGGATTACAGAGGCGACAGTAAATCGGTGTTTTTTGTGAGTGAGTTACTATTGTTTGCACACATGCAGTAGTGTTATGATATCCCATGAAACAGCTCTGCCAAGAGATATTACATTATACAAATATTTGGCAATTATTTAACATTCAATCAATTAATAATAGCAAAACCATATTAAATCAATGGTATACAAATCAGTGTCAAGGTGTAAAACAGACGAATAACGTTATTTGTGTTGTGTCAATGTTATTCCACTTGAAAGAGGTAAAAACATGTCACACACTCTGTCCCCATTTACTTTTCTTATTTATTTAAATTACGTTTTAGTACTCAGGTATTTCCATGCATTATACATTAAATTTCAATAGAAACATTTTACCTTGTGTTTGTTTGTCCCAATGTTGATGTTAATTTTTCTTAATATATATTTTCTTTGGCTGTTTGCCTATGTGGGGTTCTTATCTGTATGTATATAAAGTGAATTATTGGCAAAAAAACTCAAAACAATAAGCAACACTTAAAACCCTCCAAGGTATATTAATTATGCATATGTCACTTTTTTCTAGTTTTTGAAACTAAAACTGTTTGAACAAACATAACATATATTGTTCTAATTTTCTACTTCTGTATAGTTATGTTTTTTCTTCTTGCTGAAGGATGCAATAGTATCTTTGATCATAGGTGGGTACGTGTGCTTAAGTAAAATGTTGAGGTATGTGTACTTTACTTGAGTATTTCCATTTAATGCTACTTTATACTTCTACTCCACTACATTTAATAAACAGCTTTAGCTACTTTTAACAAAATGCATCTCTAAAATTTAACTAGTGGACTTACTCATTCAATTACCAAAAAGTCTAATTATTTCAGTACTTTACAAAAGGTCAACCAGAACTTTGTCACATATATAAATATAATTATATATACACACATTAAGGCAATTGTTTTCTGCACAATAATTACTTTAGGCCTACTTACTTTTTTAAGTACATTTTACTTCTAATACTTTTGTATTAAGTATTTTGACAATAATGTATTAGTACTTTAACTCAAGTAAAGCATCTGAATATTTCTTCCACCACTGTCTTGTCTTTGATGCATCGTATAATAATGTTGTTCGTAACATTAAGCAGTAATGCTACTCGTCCCCTCCACTAGGAGCCGCTGGCAGAGTCTGAGCCGCTGAGAGCGGACACAGAGCGATCCGGGATGCTCCGCCGCTACTGGAAATGCCTCATACGTTAAAGGAGCCTGGCAGTTACCTTTGTACGAGGAGAAAAAGCTTTGGGGATGAAAGTTTCTGAAGACTAAAAAGTTATTGGATATGCTTTGCGAGGAACGGGAGTAGCTGATAACTTGCTTTGAACGGCTTGAACGGGGATGTTGCTCGGCTTTTCACAAGTTTACACAGCTAACGCTACGCCGACGTTTGCTAACGTTAGCGCAACAGCGTTAGCCTAGCAGCCTTAGCCTAGCCTGCTAAGTAAATATTACGACTGCCTTTCGGAGTTTCCCGCATCCAAGTTATCACACCAAGAACTGTGTCTATTGTGTTAATTTTACACCATCGTTTATTTAATCGCAAGTCATAATAGTAAGGTTCGCCCCTACAAGATGGGTTGCTTCTGTTACGTTACACACAAAGCTAACTGGCTATAGTTAGCGTGAATGCTAGCTGACATTAGCTAACACCGCCGAGCGAGCCAGCAACTTCGGCAGGAGAGTTTCGGCGAGCTAACCACGACAGTATTGTCGGCCAGAGTCAACCTCTGCTGCTAAACGCAGCCATCCTGTAGTCATGTTTGAAATGGAGACCCATATATCGTGCCTTTTCCCGGAGATCCTGGCCATTATTTTCAGTTATCTGGACGTTAAAGACAAAGGGAGAGTAGCCCAAGTGTGCGCGGCCTGGAGGGACGCGTCCTACCACAAGTCGGTGTGGAGGGGGGTGGAAGCCAAGCTCCATCTGCGGAGAGCTAACCCGTCTCTATTCCCCAGCCTGCAGACCAGGGGGATCAAAAAAGTTCAAATTCTCAGCTTAAGGCGAAGTCTGAGCTACGTGATTCAAGGGATGCCGCACATTGAAAGCCTTAACCTGTGTGGGTGTTTTAACCTCACAGACAACGGACTCGGACATGCCTTTGTGCAGGACATCCCATCCCTGCGGGTGCTGAACCTCAGCCTTTGTAAACAGATCACTGACTCCAGCCTGGGTAGGATTGCCCAGTACCTCAAAAACCTGGAGGTGCTTGAACTCGGGGGATGCAGCAATATCACAAACACCGGCCTGTTGCTCATTGCCTGGGGCTTGCACAGACTCAAGAGCCTTAACCTGCGCAGCTGCAGGCATGTGTCGGATGTGGGCATCGGTCACCTGTCCGGCATGACCCGCAGCGCAGCAGAGGGCTGCCTGTCCCTGGAGAAGCTAACCTTGCAGGACTGCCAGAAGCTGACTGACCTTTCTCTCAAACATGTCTCAAAGGGTCTGAACAAACTCAAAGTGCTCAACCTCAGCTTCTGCGGAGGGATATCAGACGCAGGGATGATCCACCTGTCACACATGACCCACCTGTGCAGCCTGAACCTGCGGTCGTGTGATAATATCAGTGACACGGGGATAATGCATCTGGCCATGGGCTCCCTCCGGCTCTCTGGACTTGATGTCTCCTTTTGTGACAAGATTGGAGACCAGAGCATGGCTTACATCGCCCAGGGCTTGTATCAGCTCAAGTCCCTCTCCCTGTGCTCCTGCCACATCAGTGATGATGGCATTAACAGGATGGTACGCCAGATGCATGAACTCAAGACTCTCAACATTGGACAGTGTGTGAGGATCACAGACAAAGGGTTGGAGTTGATAGCTGACCATCTCACTCAGCTGACTGGGATTGATCTGTACGGGTGTACAAAGATTACTAAGAGGGGTCTGGAGAGGATAACACAACTCCCGTGCCTTAAAGTGTTAAACCTGGGACTGTGGCAGATGACTGAGAGTGAGAGAGTGAGGTGAAATCTCTCTCATTCAGTATACATGTGTTTCATTGTGTATAGTGCTCAGTTATGTAGGGACTCTATTCTTAATTTTAACTTCAATACTGTGAGTAAAAACAAGAAGAGGGGCTCTGCATTGATCACTGGAATATTGTTCACATTCCTGCAATACTCTGCTCTTAGTTTCAGCCTGGCACTCTCTTCTAATGTGCATTGTTTAATCTCAGCCTGTGTACAGTTCCTAATATCTAGCTACCTCACCCATCAAACACAGGAGTGCCTACTATTGCTGAATAATAGATTAAATTGCATATTTTTGTGACTCACCTTCCAATGAAGATTCAGATATTTTAAAAGATCTCATTGCATAAAAATAGCTAGGCATTTTAACTCTTAACAGAAAGGCACATTTTGATAGAATTGCTTTTTGGCTGATGTATTTTTTACTTGTGTAACCAATATTTTTTCTATTGAGTGACTGTTGACAATTGTACTTCAAATTGAAGTGGATGGATCACTCGCTGTCTTTGTTTACCTGTGTATAGTTGGCTATGTTTCATATTCCTGAGGAAATAAGTATATACTAGATGTTCCAGTATGCTACTCTGTCAAAGGTTCATCAACACAACTACAGTAAGGCGTAGTAATTAACAGCTGCGAAGGCTATATGCAATACCTAAAAACTGTTATCAGTGGTTTTCTCCTGAGGAGCTTCCAACCATAGTGTCACGAGTATTTGTTTAAAAAAAAAGCAGTAATTTAAGATTGTTTTATATTCATACAGTAGTGATATTTATGAATAAAGATGGCAAATGTTTAATTTGTGTGTTTTAATTCATTTAACAGTTTTAACATTCATGTGATTTATAGTTATGACCATAGATCTAAGGTTTGTGCAGTTTAGGGCTTCACTTTTATTGCTTCTCTAATACGTCTTAATAGCCAGGTTTTTTACATTTGTAAAGCACAAGATTAACCAAAGAATGCCTTAGTATTTGTTTTGCAAAAGGGCTACCAGTAGACAAAATCTACAGTAAAATGTGATAAAGATGATTTCACAGAGCTGTACATCTACATTTATAAGAGCTTGTTTTTTTTTTAAGGGTTTATAATATTCACACCAGATTGGGATAACAAAGTACATGTAATATATATATATATATACATATATATACATATATATATATATATATATGTATATATATATATATATATATATGTAAATATATATATATATATAATCAGTGGTGCCCATCATTGAAAAACACGTTTGCAAGAAACCAAGGCTTATAATTTATTTATTTACATACATACAAAATCCAAATAACTCACAAACGTGTCTGTTTTGCTTTCTTAACACAAACAGACAGAAGGCAGTACATTTCTTATACAAATGCAAAAGAAACAAATACCATGAAGTTGACAGAAGCCCCTTAATCAGCTCTGTTCCTCAATAAAGAGTCGAGAAAAAGAGATGACAAGACATTAAGGCAAGGGCAGGGACACACAGGCCAAAATAAGGGAGGTTTAACGGACGCAAAGTACAAAAACAAGGATCCAACTAACATCCTCCAAAAGCAACAGCTGTTTTTAAGTAAAAACCCAGTTAGTCCAACCAAATGCATCTTTAAATCCAACATACACAGGAAGTTTGGTAGTAAGCTTCCAGATGCGGTTCTGTTTTGCAATATTATGTTTATGCTAAAACAGCAGGAGGGCCATGATGGTTGGTGACCATCAGGCGCAGTCTGCCTATGACATCAACCAACAACAACTGCTGACATAACAGGTAAGAAGAAAAGACAACACTGGAATCTCAGGGTAGTACATTTACATCACCGTATGGTGAAAATATATAAAAATGACAGTTAGAAATAAATGCAAGAAAAGTACCCCATCACACAGTCACGGTTTGAAAACATTTTTAGTTCACACATTTGACACAAGATTTTTTGACACTTCATTCCTCAGTCTCTGCTGAGGACACCAACTCAATGTCATTTTGTTCAGAGCAGCTCGCTCTAAAGATTCTGTGCAAACATTCAATGCATATCCATAC
This sequence comes from Pseudochaenichthys georgianus, assembly GCF_902827115.2. Taxonomy (NCBI): domain Eukaryota; kingdom Metazoa; phylum Chordata; class Actinopteri; order Perciformes; family Channichthyidae; genus Pseudochaenichthys; species Pseudochaenichthys georgianus. The sequence goes on along the minus strand of NC_047508.1, from coordinate 24,544,284 downwards.
AGTAAATATTTTTATATAGATGTATTATATTTATATATATATATATATATCTCTATAGAACATGACTTTCCGCAAGTTATGTCAGTACTGTCACACACGCACACATTTTGTCCTGAAGACAAAATTAGACACAAAAAGACAACTGCACTGCTTTTAACTTTTTTTTTTTAAGAATGCACAACACCTTAATTACCTTTATTCAGTCACTGTACGTGTTAAATATCACGTTATTTACAAACCGATCTAAAAAGTCAAAATATGCTGAAAAGTGACTTTTATTTCCTGTAAATGTAGATGCACTTAGTACTTAAAAACTCCGACCCTGAAGATTTCAAAAAATACAATAAAAAGGAGGCATCACTTGCATTTGAAAGTGATCTGAAAAATACAAGTAAAAAGGGCATTGCTTGTATTCTTCAGTGTTCAGTCTACAAACTAAAGAACAGGTGGGCTTTAAGTAACATCTATAGAACCTTTGGATGAGACTGAATGATCAGTGGATCAGATCACAAGTTCTTACATCATGCCTTAGCACCAATATTACAGAGGACTATTATCCCTGCATTAGGTCCAGTAATGATCTCTGTGCATGCTCCAAGGCCACTAGAACGTTCTCAAAAGAAACATTGCATACCTCATAAACAAGTGGACGTTGTGTGCAAAACCATCTAAAAATTAATAAGTCTCAGAGTAAAAGCTTTTTTTTGTTTCCCCCTTCTCTTTCCCTCTCTCTCATTAGTATTTGAGAACATAGTGTAACTAAAAGCTGTCCTCCGATCTGTGTCAAAGGTCCGGCTTAATCCCCCTCTCATGCCAGTGACCCAGCCACTGCCTACACAGTAAAACGTACCTACCTCTTAATCCCGGCTACAAGAACTCCCCCGCAGCTCCAAGCTGGGAGAGGAAACATTTGGAGAACATGCTGCATTTATATTTGGTTAAAAAGTGGCGTTTCCTAAGTGTTGAGATGTTCAGCCACCAGTAGCTGTATCTTTAACTAGTGGCTCCAACCTACTAGTTAGGGAACACTGACTGCAATACAAACTAAGCATCTACATGGCTCCATGATCCACCCCCTGAACTGAGCTCCTCGCTGCTCCCCTCTCGATGTAGCAGCTCCCTGTTTCTGAGACAAAAAGTGCTTTCCTGTCCCATGTAAGGAATACTCTTACCTAGAAATATGCAAGAGGAATTTAAAGGGTGAAAGACAGAGATAGCAGTGGGTGAGGTAACTGTGCTTTATCTAGCAGTTCCTGCTGTGAATGACGACGTCTAGGGAGAGGAAGGTTGGCAGTATGCTCCGAGACTTTGTGCGGAGGTTTGCTTCTTTCATCGTTCATATCCTTCTCTCCCAACGCACCTGTCCCAGACTAACAGGTGTGCAATACTTTTCTTATTATACTACAAGTGAAAATCAAATTTGGTGAGTTCACAAATGCATACAGTGAGCTTTTAACCTTTTTTTTTACAAACCTAGAATATGCTGTGATGCCTGATATAGAATTAGGTCTGTAGTGTCTTTCCCACCTCCTGACACAGCAGTCATCAAAAAGCCCTCCGTTTGCAGTGTGTAATCTGATATTTGCTCAAAGTGCCATATTTGACAACATTTTGTGAACATCACTCATTTGATTGTACAGACCTGACATTAGAGAGACACATGAGACCGGAAAGCACTTTGTAGTTGTGAAAGTTTGTTCCAGGGTGGACGAGGGGAGCGAGGAAGGAAAGCTCAGATAATGCCCCAGCTTTTTTCTCATCCTTCCAGGAGCCTGGTTGAGGGGAGGTAGGGGCACCTGGGCTCAGCTATAGATTACGTGGAGAGCAGGGGTCAGCCGGCTGGTGCCTGAGGTCAGAGTGGTCAGCATGACTCCTCCAGGGCATTGACCACCTGCTCCAGGATGTCGGGGCAGTAGTCTGCGATCTGTTGCAGGACAGAGTTGGCGTACTCCTGAAGATCTCCGCTCTCCTTCTCACACACCTCCAGCTCACGCTCCAACTAGAGGGAAAAAGCATGGGTTAGTTTCTTGAAACCTGGCTTTCACTCAACAAACAGATGAAACAAAAAAAAAGAGCTTAATGAACATGACATGTAATGAATCTAGCGATAGGGAGGAAATCCTTTTTTCAATCTAATAAAGGCTTTATCTCGAATACAATTATTTACAAAAATAACTGCATCATCATGCAAATAAAAACAGTAATGGAGCCTACTAAGACTCCCACATATGTAGATATAACTATAACCCAGTGTGAGAAAAAGTTTTTAGAGAGTACTTGTCCATGGACAAGTGAGTTTGGCAATGTACTTGTCCGAATACATTTTTCACTTGTCCAGAATGGACAAAAATCTGGGCCACTGGAATCTTCTTCTTCGCCATCGTATTTTACATTTTCCCACGGTTTTTATGACACCGCTAACGTAAGTGAGCAGTAAGATTTTACTGCATCACACAAAGGGTTGGGTATCGTTTGGATTTTAACGATTCCGGTTCTACTTTTCGATTCCGGTTATTTTCGGTTCTGGTTCTTTGAGAGGGTCAAAATAAGTCCCGTGACAAACTGGGAGAAAAATATATTTATGAAACATTAAGTCAAATCTGTATTCCTATTTACAAATCACTTCATACTGTTGAATTTCTTACGGTTATTGAACACAATTATATAAAAATAATCTCTGCATTGTTTAGTTAGTTCTAAGTGGTGCAGTTTGAGAATGTACGATTGGCCCAGTCTCCTCTGATGCTACACTGCAACCTGCCTGTGAGACACAGTCCAACCACACATGTCCAACTCATAGGACATATAATAATAATGCATTATATTTATAGCCTATAGGCCTAGTGCTTTTCTACAACTCAAAGATGCTTGCACGCATTTATTTACACATGCTGCAGCTGCCCAGCTGCTCACTGTTTGTAAAAGTAAATAAATAGTATTTTCATTTCAATAATGTACTTTCTATACCCTGCTTCATAAACAATACTGACATCCCTGCTCCTCCGAGTCTGGGGGTCCGGGGATGCGAGGACACAGACAGGGAGGCTGCTTCACTTCATAAAGGAAATGGCATCAATATTAACAACACAGGAGCTAAAACGCTTAATAACCTTCATTACGTGTTAGAGAAAGAAAGTTTGACAAAGATGAGGCTGTTAAACGGGCAGCGGATCTGCTGTGTGTAGAAAGAAAGAGAGAGAGACGCTGAGCTGCACCGTGCAGCGATCACGGAGCATAGAGAGAGAGAGCTGCGGTCCGCGGGGCTCGGCCTCGCCTCCTGTCCTCACAACTCTTATTAATCCCGGTACCGGACAATTGTTATTTGTTCTTACTCGGAACCGAGTTTTGCTTCCCAACCCGGCCACTGTGCTACACTTCCCGCCCCGCCCCGCCCCGTCTAACTGTACAGAAAGCGGCGAGATGCATTTCCTTAGGAATCGACAAGCAGAACCGAAACTAACATTTCTAAACGAACAATGGAGGACACGTACAATTTGCAAATGAGTTCTGCCTTTTGTAAACTGAATGTATCAATAATTTGTCAATAAATCAGGGCGAAAAACGTCACTTGTCCACCGGACAAGTCAATTGAAAGATCTACTTGTCCGATATTGTAAATAACACGTCCCGGACGGTGGGACGTGTACTTTTTCGCACACTGTAACCAAGTTATAACGCCAGGAATAAGCAGAGGTGGGACCAAGTCATTGTTTTGCAAGTCCGAGTCAAGTCTCAAGTCTTTGCGCTCAAGTCCAAGTCAAGTCTCAAGTCAGGTTGGGCAAGTTCAAGTCAAGTCCAAGTCCTAAACTTTGACAAAACGAGTCTAAAGTCATTATGTGCTTTTCATCAAATGTAATGACATCGATCAACAGAATAATACTTAATAATCAAATTGCTCTTTATTAGTCACATTAATAATTTAATAATCCATTTTCTCTCTGCTGGTAAAGTAACGTGTTTTTCTAATTTAAGAGGGATCAGTAAGGTAAGGCTACCGTGACGGTTTGATTCAGAAGGAGTTTAATGTATAAGATCCCTGATGTTGAGGTGACCAGAATGTTTATTTCCACTGTGTACAACATGTTATAAGGGACCCACAATCTATCTTTATGCAAGGGATAATGTGCAGCGAGGCGGGCTCTATGGGGAAGAGAACTAGATCCCTCTGCAGGTGGTACTTTAACTATATTTTGATGATAATACTTTTCTACTTTTACTTGTAACATTTTTAATACAGGACTTTTGATTGTAACCGAGTATTCCTACACTCTGGTACTTTTACTCAAGTCCAAGATCTGAACTTCTCCCACCTCTGACAATAAATCCTGAGTGGTTACCAAAAAAAAAAACCCTGCTCTGAAGGTTATTTTCATTTTACAAATCCTGCACTCAGCTTTGCTTTCTCCAATATCATTGAAATGCAGCCATATGCTGCTTCTTTTTTCGGTTTTCGCAAATGTCTTGACTTTTTCCAACACGCTTGCATTTAAATCCGGCTCCCTGTCGCTCTGTAGCTGGCCTGTACCACTACACCTGCTGTCTTTGGAGTGTCTGCCCCCCACCCTTCTTTCACATAATGGTATGATCCTAGTGTGTCCCCGCATATGATTGGCCGCATGGTGGTTCAGCAAAATAAAGTCCTGCCCCTGCCTGCATGGATTCATTTCACAGCAAGAGTTGAAGCGGCTGAAGATTCTGCTCTCCCCGACGGGAGTCTGCTCTTCTAGCGGCATCTCACGATCGACATGTTGAGACCTCTGAATTAAAGTCATCTCAAGTCAGAAGGCTCAAGTCCCGAGTCATTGGTGTTCAAGTCCAAGTCGAGTCGCAAGTGTTTTGTGATTTTGTCAAGTCGAGTCCTAAGTCATCAAATTGGTGACTCGAGTCCAAGTCATGTGACTCGAGTCCACACCTCTGGGAATAAGTAATACGAGTGAAACAAATTCAAATCAATCCGTTTTAAATGTGTCCTAAATATGCCCCTTTTCAAATCAAGCTTACAAAACACATCAGTTATTCTGTGCCTTTAAAAAGATACATTATCCCTACGGTCATTTCATTTCCTTGATTTTGATTACAGCACTAGAGTTGTATATTTTGTTTATTTGTTCACTCTAAATGTGTTTGTTGGCCTATACATTTCAATCATGATCAATTCAGAAGTTAAACAAATGCTGATGTTTTTCACTGAATTAAAATCTTGATATATGTATATTTAAGAAAATGACAATTGTGTACATGAACAGAGGAGAGCAAAATAGTTCCTCGACTACCTGTTCCACACTCATCTTCTGGAGCTCCTCCTCCCAATCTTCGGGGTCGCAATGGTGATAGTGAGAGGGCGGCGTGAGCTGGCTGAGGATGCTGGGGTCCCGGTCATGGCACAGGTCCGTTAGGTGGGCGATGTAGAGCTTCAGCTTACTGCGGTTCTGGGACAGGGCTAGGAGAGGGGGTATCATCTGCAGGGAGGGACCAAAGGGAAGAGTGTGAGGCAGTGTGGAAATAAAAAGAGTAAAAGATAAATACATTTAGGCTACACATTTACTAAGGAGTTATGCTTTGATTTTTATGATTGAACAGGATGAAAGACCAAGGCACAAGACCACAAAACAAATGAGTAAACAAATAAATAATCATTGCATGCATGCTTATGAACCAAAAACTATTTCACATTAGAGCCAACATTATTGGGTGCATCATAAAAGTATTCTGGATCATTATATGTGTAGGTTTAGCACAAATCATTGATTACATGAAGGGTTAAAAACGTTTTCCAATGCAACACCTGTTTGTGTGGGTCAAAATGTGAAGAGCAATGGCATGCAAAGCTAAGATGCTTTAGTTTGAGACTGAGCCAGGATCAAAATCATCTCATCCTCTTAGCTTTTGCATGTAAACACACACAAACACAAACCACTGATCACAACCCCATAAGCCACACAAAAACAATGATTCACCAGGGTTAAAGGCACGGGATGCGAGGTAAAATGTGCTCTCACAGAAAGACAAAGCAATGATACAAAAAAAAAATCATTATGAGAGGAATGGCAAACGGCAAAAGAAAAATAATGGAGTACAAGACAAGTGATGAAGTGAACATGCCACGGATCAACGATGAAGAGAGGTGTGACACGTCTGGCTTTACGTACAAGCTCACCCTTCTGAATAAAATGCCTGAGAGAGAGAGAGAGAGGGGGAGGGTAAAAGGTTGGCTATGCCCAAATACCCTCCTCATCATCCTGTTAGCCACAAGGTAGGCCAATCGCAGCATTACAAAGGAACATTTGGTTAGTGCGTATATCGACAGAGTAGTTAAGACAGAAGAAAACATACATTTTAAGTTCATAGTTCCGTTCAGATAGAAGGCATCACTTCAACCTTCTTAACAAGAGACAACACATTTTCAACAAATGATTCAGAGAAACTTGGGGAAAGCTGTTCAGGATACAGACGGTGGTTAAGGTTACCTGATCTGGAGAGGGTTTGTGATTCGTCTGGTCAGGAGCAGTCTTCAGATGGTCATCCTCGTAGTTATCTGCCATCAGTTTCATTCTGTTCTGAGTCTGTAGATTAAATAGAAAGAAAATTGAGTGATATGACGAAGAGCAGAAAAACCATGACATATAAGGAAAAGCCGGAATGGAACATGTACTTGTATAAGCAGTCCTGGCATTAACCTATATTCATATTTTAATTCAAAAACATTATTACAAAAGGTCTGTGGGCATGGCTACATACTGGAATCGAGTCCAGCGATACCCACAATCGTGGGCACATGCAAATAATGATGACTTTAAACGAAGATTTAGAAGACAAATGTTGACATTCTGATTTGTGATGCGCAAGCTACAAAGAACCAAAAAGGACGAGTTTGATGCTGAGCCACTGTTTTAGTTTACTTTTCCATTGGCCTGCTGTTAAGAGTTAGAGAAAGAGACTGTGTGTTGGTCTACATCAAGGGACTTTAAATACTGTTGGTAAAAAGCGTTGTTTGACTGTGGGGTAAAAAGTTTGGCCAACCCGTCAACATCTCAAACGAATGTTCAAAGTGATTCAACTGATAAAGCGCAAGGTGAACCCGAACGAAAAGGAAAGAGGACATGGGTAAAGTCTTGGGAGGTGAAAAATATGGCGTTATTGTGTGCCTCTATCCTGAGCACGCAATGAAACATGTTGAGCATAGAAAATGTTATCGTTATGTTATTGAGCGCGCAATTGATATATCAATTATATTTTGAAGAGATATTGACTCTCAAGCCCTCTCACAAACTCCTGCACACGCTCTCTCTCCCTCTCCCTCGCTCAACCTCTCCACCCTGTGCGCACTCAGGTTTGCCTGCGGGCTCGCTCAAGTTGGCACAGCGTTACAAATGTGCGTCTCCTCTCCAATAATATCTTCTATATCTGAGCTCCATCTTTCAGAACCATTGAAGAAGGATTTCAAGATGGCGCCTGTGTCGGCATGCCGCTCCCTCAGCTCTCTGCCTTTAGCTATCCGATTTTTGTTTTATGTTTGTCAGAATGTCCCCCCCCCCCCCTCTACTGTCAGATATTCCCACCTACCTGCGCCGGTTGCCCTGCATCGTGCCTCACCGAAAGCTCTTTAGGCGACGGGGAAAGCGTGATGGCGCGCTTGTCCATCAAAAAGCACACCCGACGGCTTCTTCCGTGACTTATCCACGCATCAGATGTCATGGGCCTCCCACTGCACGCCATCCAAGGGTTTGGTGGATTCGCCCTGTCTTTCCGGAGCTGCGGCCTCTGCTTGGCCCGCTGGCAGCTCCTCCTTTTTCTGACTTTCTGTCCGGGATCATGGTGAAATATGATCGTGTTTTGATCTGCAGAGACTTTAATGTCCATGTGTGCTGCGAGTCTAAACCTCTGGTTAGGGATTTTTTAAACGTCCTCGACTCTTTCGGTCTCATTCAGTCTGTGGCTGGCCCAACACATGATAAAGGACACACCTTAGACTTAGTATTATCGTTTGGATTGCCTATCTCTGTGGATGAAATCTGTGCAGGAACGCGTATCTCAGACCATTTACCGGTTCTGTTTACAACCTCGATCCCTTCTGTAGGAGTCGAATCACGTGCTCCTGCGCGTTGTCTGCGTTCAATTAACCCCTTGACTGCCTCACAGTTTTCAGATGCTTTTAATACTTATCCGATTTGTAAATTAGAGGTGAACTGTGCTTTTAGTGCGGATGAGCTTATCTCTTTGTTTGATTCGACATGCACACTAATACTGGATTCCGTTGCTCCTTTTACGCAACAAAGTTCTCTCAGAGCCGTGGCTCAATGATTGTACTCGCGCTTTTAGACGCGCTTGTAGGCGTGCAGAGAGAAAATGGAAAAAGGATGCGCATCCCATAGTGAGACATCGAACGGTGTGTTATGAATGAGAACTGGAGATAACATTCATGTGTGTACCTGCTGTTTGAGCTGTTGCACCAGTCTGTCCTTCTCTCTCTTCAGCAGAGCCACCTCATCCTGAGTCTTCTTCTTCTTAGAGGAGGACAGCTCCAGCAGGGCGATGTTAGCGTCCTTCTCGCTGATGGCAGCCAGCAGAGCCTCCTGCCTGCGAGGAGGGAACCAAACAACATGATGGCCTTTAACCACAAGAGTAAATAGCTCAATTATCATTCAATGCAGAAAATCATGCTGCCAGCTGGGGAAGGCCAGAATAAGATGGCATTTTACAAGATGAAGGCAACAATCGATACTCCAGAGTCTTCTCCACCCTACTGTGTGTGTGTGTGTGTGTGTGTGTGTGTGTGTGTGTGTGTGTGTGTGTGTGTGTGTGTGTGTGTGTGTGTGTGTGTGTGTGTGTGTATATATCCCTTCAAAAAAATTTCTTGCCTGTCCAATATTTGAAACTTACCGGTCATGTTTCAATAATAATAATAAGAATTGTGTAGTAGAGTTTCCGTTAGCAGGTAATTACCGGACTATGACCGGATATGCTGATGTTTAAAACTCAGTTAATGGGAGTAATTTTATATTGCTTCAGTTTATAATCATAACAGATCGAAAAATTCAGATTCATTTTCAAACAACATAATTATTACATTCAAACAAACTACTTGTAGTAGATGAAGTACATTATTCAAAAGTTTACATTAACTTTGAATAATAACACGGGAGAAACGGATCCTCTCTTTTCCTCTCTCCCTCTCCTGACAGCCTGTCAGTTTCTCATGCAGCTCGCTAAACAGTGGGCGGGGCTTCAGGTGATCATGCAGAGCTGCGTGTCTCCATCAGACTGAGCAGCTGATCTGATCTCTCTCGCGTCTGGTTACACTTCACTCGCGTTTATGTCCATATCAGATATCAGATCCAGCTCTCCTGATTGGCCTTTATAGAGAGCACCGATCAAAGTATTAAGAGTGAATATCGGCCGATAATGACCAGCGGCCGATCGATCGAAGCATCCCTAATTATTACCAGACATTTTGACTTTACTGGTTTTTAATAAATGTTACCAGCTAAAAACTGGTAATTACCAGCTAACGGAAACCCTGATATATACGTGTGTGTGCGTGTGTGTGTGTGTGTGTGTGTGTGTGTGTGTGTGTCTTACTTCATCTCCAGCACCTCCTCCAGGTGTTTCCTGCGTTCAGCACGCAGGGTTGAGAGGTGGGTCTCTTTCTCACACAGAGACTGCTGCGTGGAGGACAGCTTGGCCCTCATGGACTCCAGCTCCTGCTTCACTTTCTCCATGGCCCCCAGCAGCTCTTCCATCTGGAAACACAAACAACAACAATTAAATCATGAATAGATTTAATCAGATTCCCAACATAAATCCCTGAAAGCACAGGGTTCTTTATTTAAAAAAACAATGCTCTTTGGGTGACTTTCCAGTATGAAGTGCTTTAATAAGAGGCAGCAGAATTCATGTGGGCTTCAGGGAAGGGACTTACAACTTTAACACTTATATCATTAAACTACAGCATGACATTTCATTTACCTGTTGTTCATTTAAAAAAGGGCCCAAAAGCACCCTCGTTTCATATCAGTAATATTTTAAATTACAATTGACTGATTGAAAAGGTGTATCCCCCAAATGATCAAGTCTATTAGCTTCCTGATTTTATTGCCAATGCCAATTAATTATTCAGCATTGCTAGGTTCAATAAGCAACAGCAGGTAAACAAAATAACATTTAAATTACATGGGCTGGAAACAGCAACACCAATCCAACGACAAAAAGTCAAATTCCTTCAAATATGGTCAAACTCCACAGACATGTATTGCAGGGTCAGAGAATTGTAGAGGTGTTGCTGTTATTGTGTCCACCCCTGGAAGTGTTGTTGCTCACTGATGGGAGGTCACACATACTGGGCTCATACCTTAGACAACTTAATGTGGGCGAGGTTGGACTCATGCATTGGATTGAGTAAGTGCTTCTGAGAGGCGGTGTGTAGCAGAGAGAAAACGAGAAAACCACAAGCAAAGATAAAAGAACTGAGAAAGAGACGGAGGCCAGAGGAGAGGAAGGAGGTGGAGAGAGGATCAGAAACACCACAATGGCAGCAAAAAGGATGAGGAGAAAGAACCTCAGTATATGAAGGTGATTCTTTTATCTGAATATACATTTGTTTATGCTTTATGAATGTGTGTTTCTTTGGGTTGATTAAAATTGCTTTGTGTTGTGTGTGTTCAGGGCGAGTTGTGTACCTGTCTCTCCTGGAGCGACCTGGCAGACTCCTCCTGAGCCAGTACCATCTCTCGCTCTGCGGTGATCTGAACGCTCTCTCTCAGCGCCTCCTCCAGCTCCTCGATGCGATCCGACTTCTGACGCAGAGTGTCCTACACAACACGAGTAGGGAGAAATCAGATTACGGTTAGTTGGTCTCTGAACTCAGTGCAAGCCTAACAACAGCTCAACTCTCACCAACTTATATCAAAATGTATAACCCATATACTGGCAGATGTATGAAAGAAAATGTGTGTGAATGAAAACAAGTCTTCAAATTACTTTAAGTACAAGCATTTTGACATGTTTGAACACTACAATAGTAATCTGTGTTAAACCAAAGTGTCATTTCATTGCAGCTCAATTCTTTTGACATTTCTTGTACCATTTTAAAGCTTTTATTCCATCTCAATTGTAATGTCTTCAAAACAAAGCATTGGGCTTCTCAAGGACTTCCCTTAGGCTTCAACCACATATTTAACACAGTATTCTCAAACCACATCTGGCTATATTTGCACTTTCCCATTGCGGATCAAAATAGAAATCCTATTTAAGCTAATTTCAAGCTTGAATTTAAAAACGTTCAGGACCGGCAAAGGACCCTGATTGTTCTAATGCAAAGTTCATACAAGCGCACCGCACAGACGCCTCACCTTCACCTGCTGGGAGCTCTCGGACATGTTGTCCTCCCTCTTCCTGGCCTCATCCACCAGCCGAGCGTTCCTGCTCTTCTCCACCTGCTCCTTGTGCTTCAGAGACGCCACCTTCTTCGTCTGGTCCTTCATCTGCCTACAGGGACACCACGGGATACATGCGAGAGGTTACATGTTATGTACAAGTAAATGGAATACATGTAATGTATGATTCTAACTGAATAAAGATGGTGAATTTAAGTGCAAATTTGTTATACTTAGTACATATATCTGGGGACAGAGGGGCCAATCTATTTAACTCTTTTTAATTATGTGAATTACTTTTTTTACTTATAACAATTTCCAAACTAAGTAAAGACAGCTTAATTGATATTTTGCTGACTCTTATACTGTACATTGCCACATTAATGATCATCCATGTAGCCTTTATAAATCAGTAATGATTGTTAGTTAACGCAATTTCAGGATGCATATAAAAAGGCATTTATAAATCATATGTGAAGGCATGTGATGCAATGAAAAGCTACCCTTTTTAAAAACGCACTAAAATCATGTGCATGGTCACGTGTATAGCTTTTACAGACTTGTTGTGGCTAGATTTGAGACCGCCTTGCAAAAAGTCAAAAAGGGTGAAAGACAGAACAATAAAATGGTGGATGAGAGCCTGAACAGAAAGAAGGAAAAAACTAAAGTTTGATATCTCAAGACAAGGCTGTTGCTTGAAGCATCACATGAGGTGGAGAGAAATGGGGGAGGAAAACGTGGAAAGAAACCAAAATAAAAAAGGATGCCAGGGTCAGGGAAGAGAGAAAAGAGCAAATACTAACCTGGAGGCGACACTGGGGGAGTGAGAGATTTCCGGTTTAAAGACAAGAAAGCATTAAAAGAGAAAATCAGACCAGGAAGAGGAGTCAATAAGGAAAAGAGAAAGAAGGACGGGGACCCTACTACACATCAGCTCTAGCATTCTGTGAGGGGTCCAGTGTCACGAGAACAAGATAACAATTGCAGAAGGAGGACTTTTGTATGCCAACCACTATAGCTGTACCTACTAGCTTTAGATCAGGTCTGTTAATAACATTCATCACAACAGCAAGATGCAAAAATGGAACATGGCCAATGATTTTGGTTTGATGTGCTGGGGGTAATAATCTCAAGAGTGACATAAAGTCATTGACAAACTGTTTGCATCAGTCATAAGGAACAGTGGGCACAAGTCCAATCAGGGATGAAAGCCCACAGCAAAAAGCACCGCATAAATGCCTAACAAAAATTAAAAATTAGCACTTAAAAGAGAAAAGTAGTGACTCCAGGGCAAACAATCAAAAACCGTGTGCACATTAAACACACACATTTATTAAAAACTGTGCAGCAGCTAAGGATTTCCAGTCGCCCTATTTTTAAGGATGCAGGTTTCCACCTACCCCTCCAGCTCATTTATCTTTTTGTCCTTGTCGTTCTTCTCATTCTCCATTTCCCGAAGGATGTCCAGCAGGCGGTCCACCTCAGCTTGGGCCTTCCCAGAATCCTCTTTGTGGCGAGCCACTTCCTGTTCGAGGTTCTTAATGCGCTCGGCCAGCTCAGTGTTGGCCTTAGCCTCCAGCGTTGCGTTTTGAGCCTGACAAAAGACGGGAAGCCGGTTAGAAAGCAGTTGTATTCACTACAGCGACCACAGGTAAACGTTAGATAACAGACCATGTATTTATCACAGTAGGTAAACATTTAGTAGCATCGTGTCGAGCTGAGAAACTCACTCTCTTGAGATGATTCTCCACTTTGAGCAACTCCTCCCTCTTATGCTCAAAGGCAATTTCCATACTCTTGAGTTTGGAGTCTTTCTTTAGCCCAGAGGAGGCCAGAGAGGATGCATGCTCCTTCAGGTCCAACAGAGACGTCTGCACGTACACAGAAGTATAAATGAGCCTGTTCCAGCTTATTGAACGCACAGGAGATTGCGAATACATTAGATAGTTATAGATATAATACAGGCATCCCTGACTCATCGCAAGTAAGACTAATGGAAAAGAACGTTGTTATGTTTCAGTGTATTTATAGAATCACAGTAAACAAGAGTTTGCCTGTGTGTGTGAGCTTATCTGGATGTTTTCCTCACCTCTCTGTCTGACAGGTCTCCCTGCAGTAAGCTCAGCTTCTCCCTCAACTCTTTCAGCTCCTTCTTGTTAGAGTCGATCTCCTCCGTCTTTTCCCGGTCGTCTCTGTCTCGCTGCTCTTTTAGGCGCTCAATGATGCGCTCCTATGAGGAGGTAGAGGAAGAAAAAAAGCTCATTCTACATTTGCGAATATAATCAACACACACATTGCTACAGTACAACTTGACATGCCATGAAATAATTAGCATTTCTACAATTTCAAAAGTCACCTTTTCTGCAAGAGACTCCTCCAGAGTGGTGAGAGCGGTGTCAGTGTTGGAGGTGTCTGCCTGCAAAGACTTGACTCTCTCCCTCAGACTGCTCATCTGCTTCTCCTTGTCCCTCAGCTGCTCCTGCAGGTTTTCAATCTGCAGAGCAAACACAAGCAACCATCGCATTAAACATTAGCCACAGGACATACATTGAAGCACGATAACTGCATGTGGTGGTTTCAGACAACACAAGGCCTCACCTTCTTCTGAAGCACATTCACTTTGCGCTCTTTAACCTCCAGCATGTCCTTCAGGTCGTGGATCTCCCCGTTGAGAGTGCCCTTCTCTTCTGACATTTCTTGTATCTGCTTGCTCTTCTTATTAAGAGTTGCCTCTTTCTCTTCCAAGCGCAGGCGCAAGGCATCCACCTAGTCAAGCAGAGGCAGACAGCTTACAAACACTGACCATAATCGGGACAAATAGTCAAGAAGCTAAAAAACACATTGAATCTTCTGAGCTTTTGTTTATGATTTTATCAGTCATAAGTAAAAGGAACATGTATTTTTTTCTCCCCGGACAACATATGCACTCTTAAAGTGGTCTTGCTTTACAACTATTCCGCTTGGCAAGAGTGTACTGGTAAGGATCTGGTGTACCTCAGTCTGTAGGATGGCAGCCCGCTGCTCTTTGGCAGTGAGGGACTCCTTGAGGACTTCAATGTGCTGCTTGCTGTCTGAGAACTGGTTGGCGAGGGTCTCCAGCTTGGTCTGCAAACCAAGCATCTCTGTGTCCTTCCTTGAGAGGTCCTGTTTCACCTGCTCCATCTAAAAAAGATGAAGCCATGGGAAAAAGAAAAAGGGAGGGAAATAAATGAGCAATGGCAAAGCAGTTTTGGGTCAATTCAAGGCTGGAAAAATGCAAAGAAAAGGTCTCCATCTAAATGAAAGGCTTATTACAACAGTCAAATTAAACTCCAGCTCGTGTTGGGTCATACCTTGTTCTTCATGAATTTCGTGTGGCTACGGTAGACCTCCATCTGCTTCATCTCCTCCTGGCGCTCCTCACAGCTCAGAAGTCCATTGGATTTTAGCATCAGCAACTCCTCCTCCATGTCCCTGAGGCCCCGCTCCATTGAATTAATTTTTGCATCCTGGGGTTGATGAGGAGAGGTTCACAAGCATAGAATGAATATTTTTTAGCCAAATCTAACAAAGAAATACTCATACACAGTTAATCATTTAATCCCTCACCTTCATGTCGATGACAGTCTGTAGAGCCTTTGTTTTGGTGGACTCGGGGGTTCCCTCGTATCGACGGTGCAGCTCCTTTTGGTCAGAAAAAGAGGAAGTTGTTACATGTTACATGTTGTTACATGTGTTACATGTTTACATCTATGTGCAGTTTTATTTCAGAGTATAACATATTAGTCTACATATGATGTTTTTATCATTAGATGTAGTGTTTTATCTGCCATGGTTGGATGGGCATTACCTCTCTTAGTGCATTAATCTCTCTGTCTCTCTGGTCCAGTAAACTCTCAAGGTGATGCCTGTGCATCTCTGCATCCGCCAGTCTCCTGGTCCGCTCCTGGTCCTCCTCGGATGCCTTTGCAGAGGGCCCTGTGACCAATTACATAACACCTTGGTTACAATGATGAAGTACATGACAAACATTTTATAACAGCAAGAATGAACATCATAGGCCACGTGGTAAACCTTCAGAGGCTTACACAGGAGCTGAAGTTTCCTTTTACTTTTCAAACTGTACCTCATCGTTGTAGCATTCACAACTCCACAGCCAACATTAAAATAAAATAAAACAAAACATTTACAATAAATAGGAAATTCTCTGGGGCTTTCTTTGGATGTCCTCTTGGTTTCGCACCTATCTTTTCAAATGTGATATCTCTTGATACTTTGTGCGACCAAGAACAACCACATTTAAATATTTGGGGATTCATCCATGCACAGATCTTTGCATTCAGCCCTCAGATATCTCTAGCCTCAGAAGCATGCTCGAGTTGAAACCATGCACTGTGGTTAGTTATGGAGCAGAAACCCATACTTGGCCAGCAGGCGAGAGCGCTTGGCTGGAGCTGAGGAGAAACAAGTACCAACCATCGTGGCTTTAAGTGATAGCCTCAGACCAAAACCTTATGAGACCCAAAAGGCTCTTGGAAAATCCCATTGACTTAGTAGTTTTAAATGTTGCTAGTATTCCTGTTGACTTAAATCAAATACTGAAAATGGACTCTGAACTGGCTTCAAAATCAAGCCAAAGTATTCATACTTTGAAAAGTTTAAAACGAACTGAGCCAACTCAAACTGACCTTTGCTCTGCAGCATCTCCAGAAGTTTCTTGATGGACTCATCTCTGGCCCCCAGGGTTTGCTTCTGTGTGTCAATCCTCAGCTCCATCTCCTCCAGGGTCTTTCTAAGGAGGAAGAGCTCTTTGGCCTGCCTCTCGTATTCAGCCTGTAGCCGCCGGTAGTTCTCCTCCGTGGGTTCGGATGACAGAGCCAGGTCCCGGCCTTGGATGGAGGGGTCCTGCTGGAGCAGCTGGTTCAGGTCCCTCTGGATCCTCATCTCGTCCTGAAGGGCCTGAACAGTCATCTGGAGGTGCTGGGAAACAAACAAGAGACACATATTTATTTGTTTACTTTTCTCTTATCTTCTGTCTGTTTGCAGGACTTTATTACAGAAGTATTATCACATGGGTGTATAAGGTATATCTATTAATTATTTGAACAACACAGTGGCTGCTCTCGTCCCAGCGTATGGAAATGGATCCTGGCAGAATATTGTGTTACAGCATTTTAAAAATCAGCCTCTAATGATGACTGCAAATTCTGCAGTGGCCTGACCGGTGCACCCCCAACAGCCAGGCATTGTGGACATTACATTGCATTTAGCTGACGCTTTTATCCAAAGCGACTTACAATAAGTACATTCGACCAGGAAGACACAACCTTGAGGAAAACAGAATCATATAAGAACATCAGGTTTCAAAGAGCCAATCGTTTCAAGTGCTGCTCAACTGGCTAAGCCAGTCCTTTATTAGTATATAAGTGCTCTGTTAGCAGTTATTTGTTAGTCATTCTATCGCTCGAAGTGGAGTCGAAAGAGATGAGTTTTCAGTCTGCACCGGAAGGTGTGTAAGCTATCTGCGGTCCTGATTTCAATGGGGAGCTCATTCCACCATTTTGGAGCCAGGACAGCAAACCCACGTGTTTTTGCTGATGGGAACTTGGGTCCCCTTTGCAGCGAGGGTGCAGCGAGCCGTTTGGCTGATGCAGAGCGTAGTGCACGTGCTGGGGTGTACGGTTTAACCATGTCCTGGATGTAGGAAGGGCCAGATCCATTCGCAGCATGGTACGCAAGTACCAGTGTCTTGAAGTGGATTCTAGCAGTTACCGGAAGCCAGTGGAGGGAGCGGAGGAGCGGCGTGGTGTGGGAACATTTTGGAAGGTTGAAGACCAGACGAGCCGCTGCATTCTGGATGAGCTGCAGAGGTCGGATGGCACATGCCGGTAGACCAGCCAGGAGGGAGTTGCAGTAGTCTAGGCGTGAGGTGACGAGAGCCCGGACCAGAACCTGCGTCGATTTCTGGGTCAGCTGTGGGCGTATCTTCCTGATGTTGAAAAGCGTGTATCTGCAGCAGCGGGTTGTCTGGACAGTGTTATGTTTCATGCCCGGAGAAATACAAGTGGTGAAACACAATCATCCCAGTATAGTGTTGCATTGTTTGTGGCATCTGACGCCACAGAGACTTGGCAGAGCTGCTGTGAGACAGGGACACAAAGCTGTGTTACACTCTGGTCTGAACCAGCTGCGAGCGTTTTCAGGCGACAGAACAAAGAGAGAAGTCAGTGTCTGCCTTCGTTTCTCTCAGTCCTCCTCCACCAGCCCCCTCCCTTTCCTTTCTTTGTCATTCTCCTCCTCACACACTTTTCATCTATCTTACCTCGCCCTATCTCTTCCCTCAAATACTCTCACCTCTCCTCTCACCAACCCTCCCTTTCCATCACCTTCTCCACCCCGTGACTAAGGCTGACTCACTGCTGTGACTGCACCGATCCACCCCCCACATACACACCGGCAGACACATGCACCAACACACAGAATCACACACGGAATCTCACACACACACAAGCCTTCTCTCTTTCTCAGCTCCCATATTCTCACTCCCTCTGCCTGAGCAGATATAACTGTCAGGCGTTTGAGGGAGCACAAACAATGGGAGAAGTGATGCACCAACTAAACTGATCCAAACACTAAGTCACCACTCGTAAGGGCAGAGTGCACACAGGCACAGCACTGGGAAACTGTTTACAAGGCAGATTGTTTAAGATGCTCATCATCCCTTTCTTATCTGTTCCAATAACATGTGTCTTACTGTTTTACCACTAGGGTTGGGAACCGAAACTCGGTTCTAGATGAAAACCGATAAGAAAATGCCGGGTACCCATATAAAATACACAATTTCGGTTCTGCTTAACGGTTCCTAAACGCGGTAGACCCTGTATTCCAGCGGGTCCGTCTGCGCGGCGGTGACCCAGTGGAATACAGGGCGGACCTGGAGAATCACAGAACGGCCGGCTCGGTATGCTGACGGCCGGCACCGCCCTTATTTTTTTTTTTAAACAGCATCATGTAAGTTGCGCTGACAGGCGACAGAGGCCCACAGTTGCCCCGCAGCGAGGCTACCCCCGCCCTCCCGTAGACAGTTCACGAGCTCAGCCACTTCATAACACCAAAGATGGATCGCGGTAAACGCTCTGAAGTGAGGCTCCACTACACTAAAAAAGAAAAAGACAAGGCACAGCCTGTTAATAGCTTGCCACAGGCATAGCTCAGTTAAAATAAAGCACAGCTATTGTGCAATACATTTGTATTGCATGTATATTTTTTATTTGTAAAAATGTCAGTTAAAGCTTAAAAAAATAAAGATATTTTTGTTATCTAAACTTTTGACCTCTTTCTTTTACAATTTTGGAATCGAAACGGGGAATCGATAAGAACCAGAATCGATAAGCAGAACCTGAATATTTCAAATGATACCCATCCCTATTTACCACTGATGAAACATCACCATCAACCTCCTACAATACATATAATTTTCTTCACCCATGTGACAAGTGATTTTTTTTGTGAATACCTGACTTTCTTATAAAAAAAGTTGAAAACACTACTATATACTAGATAATGGGCATAAATGTTATTTAGCAGGGATTTGGGGATAGATTTGAAATGCACACACATAAACATAGCAATCAGAACCCAAAATGACACACTTGAGCCTACCGTTGCAGATGTATGCAAGGTCAGTTGGACCTGGATTAAATGAGGGCATGCAGTTTAACTGAAGCTGTAATTAGCCAAATGCGTTTGAGTCTGTGCTTTCTGCTGCATGTGTGCCAGTGTGGGAGGTGGAGGCCGACATATGAAAGCAAACATCTTTAAAATTACAGCACCCATTAATTAGCTCTGCGCTAGTCGGGCATTACTGGGAATTAGTCCACACTGTGATTCTGTGACTCAGCAGGAGTGAAAACAGCAAATTATACAGATCTGCCCAACCATTAGGAATCACAATGAAACAAAGGCTATTTCTCTTCATTAATGACACTTAATTTGCACAGTTCCCAAAACAAACTGTAGGGCTTCAAAAATAAAGCCTCTGCCTATATCACTTAATGTTATTTAAAAAAATTAAATTACATGTGTGAATACAGTAAAAATATGTGTGTACAGGCTGCTGCACACAACAACTGAAACCATATGATGAAGATTCCTTTTTTTAATGAAAATATATATTTATATATATATTTAATATATATATTCTTATATACCCTATAAATAAATATATATCTATAGGGTATTTAAGAATGCTACATTTCCACAGGATATTAATCTTTTTTTGATCACTTCAACTCAATGTACCACATAACCTATGCACAACACATATAGTGAACCAAAAGACAACAATAAAATAATTGATTATGATAGTTATTGAATATCAAACAACAAAGCAGTACAAAGGAGCTGACAACAAAAGGTTCTTTTAACTGCTTTGTTTCTTATTTGCTGCAGTGGTTAAACTATACAATGGTTACTACTATACATATGCGTGGCTTTATATTTGCACTTTCACCACATTTTCATCCTGTTCACTAGATCCAGCCATTTCTAAAAACATACAGAAATGCTAATGCCGCCATTAGACCTACGGCCACTTTCATCTATTAAGCATGAGCATATAGCTGCATATAAGAGGATTAACTAGATGTAAGAATCCTGCCTCTAGCTCATGTAGAGAGAAAAACACACTTTCACTAAAGATGACAGTCTGAATGAATAGCATTCTTCCAGTCAAACATGTTTCACCCAGACAAAGTAATGATACTATTAAGATTGATAGAAAATGACTTGATGAAAAGAGCAACAAGAGTTTTGAGACAAACATATCAGTATCTATCTATATATATTCAAATAAATGCAAGGTAACACTGACCTGTGCTTCATCTTGAATCACACGGTACTGTTCCTTCCACACAGTGATTTTAGAAACCTCATCTTTCCGGAGAGCTCGCTCCTTTTTTAATTCTGGGCTCCAGAAGGTCTTTATAGAATTCATGGAAGAGCTAAGCTTGCTCTCCTTAACTTCCACTTCTCGCCGCAGCATCTCATTCTCACGCAGAATCTGAAAAAGCAGGATAAAGGAAAAGCAGATACAAATTGTAAATGTGGTCTGTCAAACAGAGCAAATCAATCTTATTAAATGTACAAATCATTGATTAAAAAAATCTGCAAACACACTTCTTTCAGTTGGGCCTGCAGGTCCAGTATGGTGTTATCTCTAGCCTGCCTTAGAGAGTGGGGCACGGTAGAGGCCATGTGGTGGTCCCCAAAAGCTAGAGCATCCCCTGCCATCATGCCTGATGGCAGCAGAACACCGCCAGGCACTGAGGTGGAGATGTTGGGGGTGCTAGCGGCCACAACTCCAATGTTGCTGCTCCTTGACCCATATGTCACCCTCTGTCTCCCCATGGTCGTCATTGTCCCACCACTTTTTGGAATGTGATCACTTGCCAAGGCAACCTCATTGTCACTCAGGTACATTGGTCCTGAGGTTGCATACGCAGCGTTGAGGGACTGGATGTTCTCCATGGAAAGCGTCTTCCCTCCTGCCCCTCCAGGACCCCCTCCACTGCCCCCGGTGCTGTTGGTGCGACGGTGTCCCATCCGAGGGGAACGGGGAAGGCGAGGGGAACGGCCAGATCCCTGATTACCAGTACCACCTCCATCTCTTCCTCCACTATGGTTGGCGTCCCCTCTGCCAACAGAGCGGGCACTACCGTACATCTTCTGCTAAATAAAAGAATGGAGCTCACAGAGAAATGGAAATTTGACCTCCAGTGACTGTACTTATTCTTGCCAATTGTGTGATTGGGGGCTTTAACCAGTTGTCTGAATCGAAGTGGTGATTCTGCTTCAGCTGGAGGCGGTGGGCACAATATTTATCCTAAAATAGAGGTCTGAAGCTCTTTACTCTTTCCTCATCCACCAGGAGCTGTCCAGTGTTTCAGATTCTGACACCAATCTGTGAAGAAAACACAGTTGTTTCCTATGAATTATATGGCAATAGCATACAAGCATTTGTTTTCAATTAATAAGACAAAAATCTCTGTTAAATTGACAAAGTTATCAAAGTCCCAACAAAACCAGCCAGCGTCAAATGATTGGCCCCTTAATCAAACAAGCCTGGGTTTGATTAGCAGGTATTATTAAAGGGGTCTCTACAATCTCCAGCAAAATGTGGAATAGAACAAATTCAGCAAATTGAGAGTAAGTACAGATGGCCACTGTGTGCTTAGGTTTTACTAGATCCCCTCCTGGAGTACAGACAGTTATGTAACTGTTTACAGTCATGTCTAAGAACAAGTTATTTCAGGTGTCTTTGCTAATCGACCTATTCTATACATTACATGGCATGATGTGGGACGGTTTGGGAGCCTCTGATTTTAGGTGTATCCTTAACAAAGTGTACGTTTAATGACGTTATAGCTATTGGTAAGTCATAACCATAACCCTTGTGTCAGCCTTGTTGGACTATTCAATCAATCGAATGCTAGAAGATACCACAACAACACATAAAGCAGGAAATGTCTCTGACTACTCTGCCATTTGCTCGGTTTCATATTTTAAAGTGAATTGCTACAGACATTTAACTGGGTAGTCTGCGTGGCCTTGCTAGCAGCTAGCGAAACGTTAACATACCGGCTAACAGGAGAGGCTGACATCGGTACCGTTAACTCCTATGTATCCCTTTAATTGTGTTCCTTTGTTTAGTAAGAGCAAATAGGTGCGTATATGTTGTCGGAAGAGTACATCTTGAAGCTACGAATCATGTTTCCAATGTGCTGACGCTGTGGATTAAAACAAGCTAGGGAGGGAAAAGGGGATTGTCCATGGTGGACATAGTAAGGGAAAAATCTTCCTGCTCATAAAACTAAATGCAAAAAAAAAAAGGTCTGCCAAATAGAAAGCTAGAAACCTGACGTGATAAGTTCATTATATACGGTGTCAAATTGTGAACATTAATCGTGAATTATGGAAATGTTGCACAATCCTAACGACACGGTACAGGGTCTGCTTTGGAGACACCCACATCAAACCATATCCATTTTGCTCCACATCTACTCAGCAGCTTCGTGTTTCTCCATTCAGAACTGCGAATAACTTATCTCTCTCCTTGATATTTAATCAGCTAGGAAACATATCAAATGAATATACGTTTGACACTAGCTCGTCATGACATATGAAGGCTAGTCCATCTAATCTATATGGTCAACCAGAACCTCTGTTTTTTTCTCGCTAACACAATAGCCAGCGGTGAAAACCTCTACAAACAAACTACCTTTCTCGTTGTCCGGTGTGGTGGGGCTCAAACCAGCGCCAATAGTGAATCCTCTGACAATCGGAAATCGGTTGCAAGCCCCGTCATTATATGTTAATTATTCGATAGATGTCTATCTGATTTTTACATCGTTTTGCCAGCAGTACTAGCGGCTCAGGAGAGCCAGGGCGCCTCAGTGACGTCAAGACTCCTGTGCGCGTTCACGACAGACTTTCTCGCCACGCTTAGATTTTAAACGCGCGGTCACGAGGTTTATGGTGGATGAATATCTGCAACAGAACGCAGACGTACCAACATTTTGACAAATAAATGCTTTGCTTTACATTCAACTGAAAAAAAAGTAAAGATGTGGTCATCGAAACATCTATTGGTCAAATCTGGAGTGCTTTAAACAATCGTTTATTATTTAGGCAACGATTGGAATGCTGTTAAGCACAATTTAGAATATGTCATATTAACAATTAAATAATAAATAGAGAGGTACAGCAGTTAGTTTTGCATTTTCTGTGAAGAAATATAAAATAGACATGACATGTATAGTCAACAAACACCGGCAGGGGGCAATGTTCACTTGTAAGAACATTTTATTTTCGAAATGGGTGCTACAAATGTAAAAATCTTCACTACATAAAATACATTAATGAAAATACACAATATGAATCAAAACATAAAGGCAGATTGGACTAAGACAAATAGATTAATTGTTTTTATTTATGTATTATCACATAGCATTTAATTACATGTGTTCTGTGTATTAGATGAAGTTCACAAGGGTATTTTGTCTTCAAAAAGGGTCAGGGTTAGAAAAAACAAGAACAAAAAAATAAGTAAGCGTATTTACATTCAATCCATTGTGAAATTGTGACACATACGTGACAGCTCTTACTTCGGTAAATAATGTTGTGTAAATGTCACCTGCAAACTGACTACGTTTTTTTTGGGGGGGGGGGGGGTATACTAAATACAGTATTCTATTATAAAATACACATTTTATTCCCTAAATATTAAAAACATAGGCTACTTGTTATTTCTGTATATGATTTTCATAGCATTTAGAATAAAGGATAGCAGATATTACTTATTGGTTTTAACCTTCATTGCATTTGACTGTAATACATAATCATAAGGTATTCGGATACAAAATGTATATCATGAAGGATGAAGGTGCTTCAGAGGGATTTCTGCATGTATGTTATGGTTATGAGGTCATTCTCCACTGGCGCAGGCGCTTTCGGAAAAACCCGTTTCTTCTCAATATGTAGCAACTGCGCCGCTTGTATGTAAGAGAGCCTCACAAATCGTAACTTTGATATTCACTAACTGGGTAATTTATCTACCTGACACTTAAGGAAATTTGACTTGTATGCTCCTGTACATATACAAAGACGGATTAACGCTGTGAAGACCATTTCAACGCCGATGACCGTCAGTTGTGTTGTCGATACGATATTGAGGTAGGTCGCTGTCTGCCACCCGGCACCGCTCTGTTAGCTGTATCGTTAAGGGCCAATGCTAACTGTTAGCAAAGCCAGACCCCCAACGAACAGCATATAGCACTATGTATTTAAAACTAATTTAACGTGATATACATATGGTGTGCTCCTCTTCTACGAATAGTTACAATGACCCAGTCAGGGAGAGTATCATTTTAAAGTGCGTAGTCTAATGACAACAAACGAAGCGTTAGCGTTTGTAGCTTCATATGCTAACATGAAATTGAATGGGGGCAGCCAAGAGGTGCGTCTGACTTTTTAGGCCATCGGCAAGGCCACTCTAGCTAACGTTAGCTGACTGGCTAGCAGTTGCGCTATTTGTCAATGCAGGCTGTTCAATTTCCAACCGGCGTCTTATGTATACGAAATGTTAGCTTGTAATGTTAACCACTCAGGAATGGAAACCTGCCCTGGAATGGTAAATAAGCCAATATAGAGTAAACGCTATTCTTAATTGCTAACGGTTACGTTAATGGCAACATCGGCTATGTAAAATGACTGTAGTGGCAGGCCAAATGGCTAGCAGCGGGGCGTTAAATATTTTTAAAACAATTGACGTGAAAATCATTGATGCTTGGTTAAAGTTTCGCTGGTTAAAGATTAGCTTAAGACAGCTAACTAGCTCTATGCTAGCTATGCTTATTAGCAAGCTAACAAAGAGCCGTTGCTTCTCCTTGCTTTGTCGATGCTCGATGTTGCCATTTCAAGTGGATTGGTGTCACTTATAAGACGGCGAAGTACGTTAGACGAGGCTTGCGTAAATTAATTTACCCATTTAATTAAGTGTTAACGTAAGGTATCAGGATATTAATGCTGCTAACATTACTAGGGTTGGTTCTGACACCAGGTGTTGGTAATGGCCTCAACCAAGGCAGGTTATAGATGACTAATAAGCAATTGGATTGCCAATGCACACCTGCATCTTTAAAGGACCATTATTGACGCGTTACAAAATAGTCATGCTACATGCGCATCCTTTAGCATTTGCAGTTTAGATGATGGTATGTTTATATCGTTATGCTGATTTAAAGTACTGCTTCACGTTAACGACTTTAACGATGCACTTAATATAAGTTATTCAGACAATATTCAATGACCCCGTGAGTAGCGGTACTTTCTTTTTTAGTAGGCCTACTGGAGACGGGTTGTCAACTCTTTAATATGTATAACATTGACAGTTTACTGTGTCATTCTAAAGGGCTGTTGGATGCATTTGGGATTCGTGCCACATTAAATACTTATAGTGCTTCTTTAAATTGTATACTCAATACAAAACGTAATGGCTTACTAAATAAATTAGTGCATTTATATAACAATTGGGCACAGTAAAATACATTGAAATCGCCCCTGTGAATGCAGGCATGTTCCTATGTCCTTGGGCAAGGCAGCAAATCTTATCCAAGGCGGAAAACCTATCGACCAATATATCTATGAATCAAAAGCAATTCACTAAATTATTCTTTGCACTGAACTTTGTAGTGTCTGTCAGCTGTTCTTTTGATGAAAGCAGTGTTATTGAACTTTATGTTTACAGTAAATTCTTCTTGTGAATACAGTTGCTTGTCTTTTACAGGTCATGTTGTCATTTGACATAATGTTGGTTACTTTGTGAAATATTTCAGGCAACATTTTGTTTTATTTTTTTCTCTTGCAGTGATACTGAACTGGAACGTATTCCGAGGGTCTGGCCTTCCTTCCTTTGGCTACAGTAGGACATTTGGGGCCTGTTGTGGGCTGTGCATGTTTGTTCCTCACCAGGGATTCCTTATGCTTGATAGAAGCTGCACCCTTACAGGATGGATGGTGTGGACTTAAAGAGACTTGTGTATCAACATCAGCACTCTGTGTTCTTCTGTGGTGTTCAATCTTTTACCATTTACAAGAGGACACCTCCCATCCTATACCCCCAATCTCTGCACTATATTTATAAAGACCGTCAATAAAAAAAGACAGTTGAAGGTAGAAGTTGCAAGACTTTCTATCTTTTTTCTTTTTAAAGCTCAGACCGATACTGCTTATATAGGCCTATATGGTGGAAATGGAAGTATCCTTATTTTAATTATTCAGTTAGTGTACCCCCTTACTTATAGTGTGGGTGGTGGGATGTCGGGAAAGCTAGACGACAAAATGGTGAAGTTCCTGGTTCCCCCTCAGAAGAGTGGAAATGGCCCCAGTTCTGGTTCAGATTCGATGGTGAGTGAGAGCCGGCCAACAGAAGTGAGACGCCGGCATCACACCATGGAGCGTGATCGTTGTAACCCCGAACACCGTTTTCTGCGCCGAAGTGTCATCAGTGATTCCAATGCTACGGCATTAGCTCTCCCTTTACCTAGCAAGATCCCCATCCCTGCACCTCAACGGGTTCAGCTACGAGAAATCCCTCCACAGCGGCAACTGGCGGCTGTTGCTGCTCATTTACTGCGTGCTGAACCAAGTCCAGCTCAAAATGAGGAGACTGCTGTTAGTGGAAGAGAAGGAGTACAAGAAAAAGAAATAACCAAGGTGGATGTAGTGCCTTCGGAGCAGGAGCCTGTCATTGTACAAGATACCTGTGATGGAGAGGTGGTGGTAGCAGCCCGCTCCGCACCATGCTTAGGATCAGAATTACCCAGACAAATAGAACCTGAAAGCACCAGTGAGGTGAAGGTACCACCTGAAGAAGAAGGGGAGGAAGAAGACAAGGAAACTGCCAAGGCACGAGCAGAGGCAGAGCAGAGAGAAGCTGAGAAGAAAGTGCAGGATGACATTGAAGAGGCAGAGACCAAAGCAGTGGGAACATCACCAGATGGACGCTTCTTAAAGTTCGATATAGAAATTGGACGGGGCTCCTTCAAGACTGTCTACAAGGGCTTGGACACTGAGACCACGATGGAGGTTGCTTGGTGTGAGCTTCAGGTAAGACAATTGTATAACTTTTGTTACTAATATTATTGATATAGTAGTTATAATAATAATAATCATAATCATTTATTGTATTAATATTTTTTACTTCATACCCTTATGGCTACTGCTTTCAGTTGCTCTCATTTGTGAATGTTTTTTGATTTGGTCACTTTTAGTATTGCATTTCTACTGCAATTGTTATCGTCTCCTTTTTATTTAGGCTGTTTACATTCATCAAGCTTAAGTGGCGTAGAGCCAAAACAATTTTTTTTCACACTGTTACCTGAGCTACAGCTTCTGTCATTTCCGCTGTGAGACACATGGCTAGCATTTCCTTTTTGATTGTTTCACATCGCTTTTGTCATCAAAGGATAACTAAACTACTTCTCACTTTCCAAAAATGTGCTTTTTGGTGCAGCGCCGTCCATATTTAATGACATGATTGTACTTATTATGATATAACTTCTTATGTTAAAAAGTTACAAAACTTATCAGGGCTTGTAACATTTATGTTTTTAACACTATCTATGACCAAGTGATACATAACACTTTTATCATAGGAAATTGCTAGATTCAGGGTTAGACTTGGTCTCATGGCACTAGAAGTGTTTAGAGTTTATTAAGTCATCATAACAATTTCCCATTAACAGATTTTAAAATGGCAGAGGATATTAACACAATAATTATGATGAAACTAAAGTCTTCCAGAGCTGCAAAATAACCAACAGAAGGGTAAAAGTTAACTAAGCATATTATTGTCAGAATAAGGTGAGATTTAAATATCAGTATTACACCTTTTTGAAGAAGTAAAATATCTGATCATCAGACATAAAAAATGTAAAACGTCAAACAAGTAACGATGACATTTAGTGTTTAACATTTCCAATTTCCAGTAGAAATAATTGACTTAAATTATTATTTTTTAAACATGGAATTATTGTTATCTTATCTTTAAAATATATCTGTGGGACTATTTATATATTATTATTATATATTATATATATATTATATATTATATATATAATAATCATCATCATCATCAAACTTGTTTCATTATTGATAATGAATAATATCTTTTAAAATACACATTTTTCAATCATTAGCTTTTTCATCTCTCTGATCAATAGTTTGTGATTTTCTTAAAAATGCCTGGGGGGGGAAATGTAGCCCTTGTGTCTGTCCAGTTAGATCAGCGACATGGCCCATAGCAACGTTTGACCTCATTCACCACGTGCATGTTTGCTTTTGCTGTCACGCTTTCACCCTGTCATGAGACGCATAGGCCTTACACGGCAGAACATTCAGCCATAGCTACACAGGCACACTGGTTTCAGAACAATGTGAAGATTACAGACGCACGCCCCTCCCCCCTCACACAGACCAAATGACACGCATGCTCAGTGCATTCCTGCTCTGAATGCTCGTGAATGTTAATGTTAAGTAGGTCACATTCCTGAAAGAGGAATCTCCTGTGTGAAGTGCAGCAGGCCGGCCTGCCAAGGCTTGCTCCTAGAGTGTCCGTCCACCCCCGCCCTTTTAACTTCCTCACACTTTCCGGTGTTTCAGATTTGTAACCCCTTTTAAAGCAAAACTCAGTAACTATACCTATTCCTTTTAACCTCCATTAGTTATTATTATACTTTATGTTGAAAAATGTCAACATATTTTTGGTCAACTTATTTTACAGTATCATCTTTTTGTCATTTGTTATGTCATTTTCCAACAAGAAGGCCTATGAACACTTTTTGAAACTTCTATAGTTGCTATTTCTGATTTGTTGTTCCTTTCTTTTCTTTTCACTATATCTGTAAAGCATCTTTGAGCACCTGTAAAAGCGCTAACAAAATAAATCTATTATTATTTCAGTATACATTTGACTTTGATGGCAAGCGAGTAAATTGTTATATTTGAGGTAGATTTTAGATGGATGTTGGACCTTATTGCATTTAATTTCTTTATTATTAAGTCGTTATCTAATGATATGAATGTCACAAGCGCTAGATTACTAAAGATGTTTAGGTTTTTCTGTTGATAAAGCTGTGGATCGATAGATTGACTCAACCTTGTGGGACTAATTGTTATGTTAGGGGAAAGAAAAATAGACTTCGTCCCCTTGACGTCCTGGGAAATTGAAATGATCTCTCCTCTAATATGTGTGGTTTGTATGAAAAATATTTACCTTTTTTATATATATTTTTTCCTCTTTGGAGGCTTACCTACATTTTGTGCAGACCCGGTTCTACGGGGGTGCATAAGGGTGCATTGCACCCTCAGTTGAGTCGTTATGCACCCTCATTTGAAAAACGAAAAGTGAAAGAAAAAAAAATGTAAAAGTGAAAAAATATATATATAAAGTGAAAAAAAAATATTACATATATAATAACAATAATAATAATTGTAGTAATAATAACAATAATAAGAAGAATATAGTCAATGATGGACATCAGAAAATGGTTAAAACAACCAGCCCTTATCGCCAGCAGCAACACTGCATCTACTGCAGGTAATAACAGTTCAGATCATGGGGACATTACGTTATCCGTGGCCACTGTCGTGGACACTAACGTCCTCCCGCCCGACTCGCCGGCTTTGCCCGCCTCGCCCACGGAGGCGGAGCAGCCGCAGCCGTCTTCGTTGCCCCAAACACCACCACCCATCGGCGCCCCGCAAGTGCCAGAGGACCTCGGCGAAACAGAGCCTGCCCAGGTATATTTAAAAAAGTACCCAACTCGCCTGTACAGTGGGGTAAGGAGCTCATTTTGCTGCTCATGGTTTCAAAACAGAGATTGGCTGGAATATTCATGTAAAAAAGATGCCATCTTCTGCTATGCATGTAGACATTTCGGTTCAAGTATGTCAGATGCCTTCACCACAACTGTACCAGAGTACCAACCGCTGTCTCCTGGTACTCATCTGAGTAACTCACTCACTAAAAATGAAATACTATATGACAGTAAAACAAGAATACAGTTTAAAAGGGGAGTGATTTGTAAAATATTCATAAAGAAAAAGTAAATCTGCTTACAGTTCTGTTTCAAATGGGTGTTGAGATGTATCCATAGATCTCTTCATTTTGCTCTCAAAGTGCACCAGATTGATGCTATCAACTTCAATATTCAAAATAAAATCTTCCCGGGGGAGCATGCCCCCGGACCCCCCTAGAGGAGGTGAGGACCCCCCTAGAGGGTGTTAGGTCTTCTCCCCACTTATAAAAATAGCACTTTACCCCTGCACCCTCTCTAATCTCAGATGCACCCGGAGTCATTTTGTTCTGGAACCGGGCCTGATTTTGTGTTGGACTTATCAGTGTCTGAAACCACTTTTATCGGGGGACTTATCCAATGCAAAGAGGTGATGTGGGAAATAACTTTGTTTTATGCACATAGAGGTCAATCCTAGGGGTGTAACGGTATCCGTATTCGTACCGTCACGGTTCGGACGTCACGGTTCGGCACATGCAGTCACACGGCGAATACGCCTTTTTTTTTATGAGTGGGAAAAAAGTAATTCAGGGCAGTATCCACTACACTATATATAATCCAGGGGGCGGTGTGGCGCCTAAAAGCTGTTTGCCAGCCGCCCTTAAACAACAAATGAAGAACAAGAAGAAACACAACATCAAAACGAACAAATTACATAATAATAAGAAGAAAAGTTAGTATGGCGTTTTCAGATAACACACAGGAGCTAGAACCCACCTGCTTCTTTTAAATCAGCTGTTTGGGAACATTTCGGGTTCCCTGTGGACTACAATAACGATGAGGTGTGCGAGTGGTGGATCGGACGAGGACGGTGTGTCGGCGTTGTTCTACAGCGGTGCGGTATGCTAATGTTAACACACGCCAAACATGCAAAATCATATCAGAAGGCATCACCCAGATTTGCCAATCACCGGAGCCCGGCAAAAGACAACAGCTATTCAACATCTGATCCCCGCTGTTTTTAAGAAGCCAAGAGACCAACATAAATAACGGAAGCTTTTGGCATATGTTTTTCAACGACTTTGCGCTCTTGAAACACAATATTTTCAAGACATCCTTTTTAGTTTTACAGCTTGATGAAACCTTTTTGTTTGACATTATAGATAATATGGCCATCTGAGTGTACTGTGTATGGTTTGTTTTTAACTGTTTAATACAGTTAATTTTTCAAAATGTCAGAGTTCTTTATTTTTAAACTGAAACTTGCACTACTGTTCAAACATAAATAACAACAAACCTGGAATTATGCATTTGGGACTTTTTTTTGCTTTTTTGTTGTTGTACCGAACCGTACCGAACCGTGACCTCCAAACCGAGGTACGAACCGAACTGTGACTTCTGTGAACCGTTACACCCCTAGTCAATCCTGAAAGATTAAACTATAACCTGTTTCTTCGTAACGTTCATCTGTCAACTCAAGACTTTCGAGGCTAGAAACAGTTGAGCTGCACGTGAGAATCCCCTCTCACATGGTTGTTAAAGCGGTCCCATGATCACTAAGTGTTACTGTTGCATTCCAGATTCATCTCGAGGCCATATTGAGTAAGGCGATATTAAAATACATGTTTTTTCATACAGTTTCAGTTTAGCAATATACTGATGTTGCCTTTACAAACATGCATATCATTAGAGCCATTTTCATTTAGGAACTTTTGAAAGAAATATAAATATATAGCTATTTTCTACTCTTCTAGATTGGTGCGTGAACAATGCAATCATCACATTATAAAATTCCACTGTTTAAGAAAGAAGTAAGGGCTAATATGGTTTATTTACTTATATTTTGTGTTAATGCCAGAATCAGGGAGGCAGAGAGTAATCAGCATTACCCATAGGCCTTACATCTATTTGTTCACTGGGAATTCAGACCCCATTTACACGGGAACGTTTGCGTTTACGCACCGTATGCGTTTTCAAAAAAGTCTTCCTTTCACACGCATTCGATTCATTTAACGTGTCCGTTCACACGAGACCGCTGGAAACGCTGTAGTACATATGCCGGGCCTGTAAGTGGTGCTGCTGTCGCCACAAAATACACCAAAAGCAGCGAAGAAGACCCCGGAGCATGGTTGCCATGGTTGCCCTTCTGTTTATTCTCCGCGGTGGACGGCGTGTTCTCCTGCTGTATATTTCCGGTAGTCCACCAGCAGATGAAAAACACCCACCTCTCCGCCTCTTCCAAGGGACGAGGGAACCGTGCGGAAAAGTTTCCGTAAAAGTGTCCGCCGGTCAACATGTCCGTTGAAGTTTAAGTCTTCCGTACAAAATTAGAAAAGTGCCGGTCAGATGTCTTCTTTGTTATTCATTGAGCTTTAAAACAAATTGATAACGACTCTGTATAATAATAAACGGTGCCTCTCTTTTCCTCCCCCTCTTCTGACAGCCAACAGCTGATCTCTGAGCAGGAGACATGGGGAGAGGGAGGCGGGGCTATTTCATCGTTATCAGAAAATGATCGTATAGAGGCGTACAGACGGATCCGTTTTACCCCCCAGAGCGTTCCGTTTGCAGATCTATCCACCTTGGGACCCGTTATCGTTTGCGGGGTCCGTTTCTATCGTTTTGTTACGGCCTCGTGTAAACGAAAGGGCTATAGGCAAGAGAAACTGTGGATACAACCCGTTTCGTTCTTGTGTAAACGGGGTCTCAGTGTCAGCTGGAAGCAACAGCAGCACTATGCTTCTATGCTAATGGACCAAGTCTAACAGGTTTTCCTTCATAGGACACTCTAACTCCATTGTCATCCCTAGATTTACAGTTGTTCATTTTAATTAATTAGTTTTCAGGAACCATGGGGGCCTACAAAATAAATATGCCACGATTCTCGATACCCACATTGCTGTAAAAAGATCTTGAAACAACTGTATTTATTCAAGCTATCACCAAAAACAACAGTATGCAAATAATAGAATATAGCTTGATGCATCCTTATGAAACTCAATGCATCCATGCAATTGTTAAATACACTGTTATCTTAGTTATTTACCAAAAAGCACTGCGGTGCCCACCAGCTTTGAAAAGCCAAAGTTCACTAGCTCTCCTCCTGCAAAATTCAACATGGACTGTGGTTTAAAAAGTTGTTCCAGTTGTTTACTCTCTATTCTCAATATATAACCATAAGTGGAAATGAGGTACCAAATGTCATCAGTGTCACAAGAGCTTCAGTAGTAAAACAATATTTAACCATAAAAGTGTTGGACTGATTTACCAATGAACCCACTTTGCCTTCCCTAAAGCTATGCCTCAATCATAGCTTAAAGCTCTACTGTGTAAAGTTTGAATAAAATGGCCCTGGCCTATTCAGTCTTGTGGCCATCTGTCCACAATTGTCTTAGGCGTCAACCCTTCACACCCACCCATGAACCCACACAGTTTTTTCAAATCTCACGTTGCAGGCATGTCTGAACAATAAGTAGGTCACCACAGAGAGGAAGTCGAGGGAAAAAAGGAATTCATTTAAGAGCCTCCCCTTTCTTGCTCACTCATCCATTTTCAACCATGTCATCTTCCACTGGCTGCTTCCAAACCTTCCTCCCCCCAATTGGCAACTGGCTAAAGCCAAACGCAGAATGATATGGTAAAAATGCAGGCATCCTTTAGAAGCTATGGGAGGGGACGGATGGCATCCGCTAAGAGTGACACGCTTTACAGATGTCATTTAAAATAGTGACTCTTTTTGTGATAACGCAACATGGTTAGAAATCTAAAGTTTACCATAAACTATGGAATATTGTTTATTTATAGAAACACATTTGACAAATCTAATGTTCTATACATATAATTACATTCCACATATTCATAATCTATACATGAACTAGTGTGCATTTTTGCCAGACAAACACAGTCTGAAGCATCTTGCTTGTATGCATTTATTGCAGCGTCTGATTACCACGCAGGCCATGGTGGCCGTAGGACGTACAATTATTTTCGGGGCTTCATGGCCAGACCGGCCGTCATGGCCCCCGTGAAAATCCTACCCTGGTGCACTATCACGATAGATATGATATCTCTGAAAAGGCATATCGTGGAGACCTAATATCGTGGAGACGATATATATCGTCTTATCGCCCACCCCTAATCACAGGCTTTTTTTCACAGTCTATTTTAGGATTGCTGGGTTATTTATGAAGGCCTTTGCCTGGAAGCAGTATGTTCTGCTGTGCATTGGTTATACTGTAGTTATCTGGCATTGGATGTGTTTCACGTTGGCTGGATATGTGCATGTTGTTGAGTTGTTCAGAAATAGTGTTGGCAATTATGATTAATTATGTTTTAAGTCTGATGAATGAACCATCTTCCACTGTAATGCATTATTTCAGAAAAAAACACTAAACAAAAGGTCAAACAAAAAAGGAAGTTATTTCTTTTGTTTGTTGTTATTCAAATGTACTCAGTATTGTTTATTAAGAGAATGTTTATACCTTCACAAAACACCATATTGCACTATGGCCCTTCCCTAGGTGTTATTCTGTGCCTAGTTGGACCTTAACTCGGGCAGGGCAATACATCAAAGTTGATTTATTGCTGAACTGAATTTAGATAAGTGTTCTGCTGACTCTGCATAGATGGTTGAAAACAAAGTGTTGACTAGTTGGATTAAGAAGATTTTTCTTTTTCAGATTTTAAGTGTTTGAAAAGTAATTCTGCATCATTTTCACACTCATGTTACTTTTGTGACCGTGTATAATTTACACACACATTTGCGCAATGATATCGTTTCTATTCCCTCTTCCGCTGGCTTTTCAAAGACACCACAAGGGCAGTATTTCACAGCTGTGAGTTATGATATTCAGGCAGTGGTGGTAACACAGCTATTTAGTGAGCTGACTCATGCCCACTCTGTGATTCAACTGCAGCTGCAAGTGTCGTCTGAGTGCTGGCCAGGTTAGGTTTCCTAATATATAGACATTTAAAGCCTCTCCCTCGAAATGGTATGTAGAATATGAGGACACTGTCCACTGTTAGAAAATATGGATAACAAATCTGTGAAAGCACCTTAAAGGTTTTAAAGCAGTGTTTCCGCCAGACCAGGGCTGAGAGGGCGCCCAAGGGGGGTGCTTGAATTTTGACTTCAGCCGTCCTTTATAGATACTGTCTTTTTACGTTAGTGAGCCGGATCATTTGGCTCGGCTCTCTTAAAGCCCTGGCTGTTTCGGCTCCCAAATGGCTCTTCATGTTACCACAGTTTACCACAGAGCCTCAGTTTCGCCGCTGCGAGGCTCTGGTGCTCGCAGCTCAAGCGCGTGCTCCACTAAAACCCCCCCGCTCATCGCGTCCAAATCGCGCACGTTCCATGTTGTCCTGTAGCAGGCACCGCCGATGTCGGGGAAACGATCTTCAAGACTCCTTTGCCCCTCCAACAGAGGGATGTTATTGTCCTTTTTCCTTTTCGTCATTTCAAGCGATAGAAACTCTCAATCTTCTCTCGAATTAGTAATATTTTTGGACGCCCTCGGCTCGAGTTCAGGGAATCCCGAGCTGAATAAGGGCGTCAAATGACGGCAAGACGCCCCCCTGGCGGAAACGCTGTTTTAAAGTAATTCTTTAAGGCCAATTGTTGGGTTTTCTGCTGATTGTCAGACTCCTGTCAGTCAGGAAAACGTAGCCCAAACATTATTATGCCCATTGCTTTATTGGACATCTGATATGCAATGCATAAAAGTTCTCTTGCCGAACAAAAACAAAAGCTGCAATCTAAACTGCAACAGTCCAACAAGACACACATACTTATCTTACATTTCAGTATCTGTGGTTCTACCAAAAGTAATTTTAAAGTAAAAAAAAGTCTGGTGGATATTTGGCTTTTCAGAACAGGTCTGTGGATGTACCTGAGTCTACGGTGCACAGTTAGTGACATTAAAAGCAGGACATGGTACTGGCCAAATAACTCTTTCACGTGACAGTCAAGGAGTGTGATGTGTGTCTTATGATAACAAGATCATAAATTCCTGGAGAGTTTTTACAGACCGTTGGTCATGCAGACTTGCATGTTGTAAGAGAGCTTTGTAACTAGTTTGTCCTGCATTATGCTAAGTAATGAACGGAAAAATGTTAGATTGGCAGTGTGAATGAAACATCTGTTTTGATTCTATTTGCAGAAGCTAAATTAGATGTCAGTTAAGCGTGACAATGTGTTGTCCCTCACCAGCTAAACTTTCCTAGCATTAGTCCGTTTCAGTGTCCTCCCTCTGCTCCTAAGAGTTAACCCTTTCTTATTGTTTCTGCTCTATGTTGCCACAAGACATTGAAAATAATCAACCTCAAATCTCCGGCTGTTTCAGTTCTATATTTTGCTGACACACAAAGTCTAATCCTCACTGCCCACTCACATACAGTACGGGCTGATTTCCTGGACAGCCTGGCTTATGGCCAGATCCCTGAGGGTTTAAAAGGAGGTCTTTGGTTTCACTAGGCCTGAATAACTGGCCTGGGCTTGCTGCTCTATAGTTATGCATGCTGTTAGTGTAGGCCATGCCAGGAATTACTAATGCAAGTTGAGAAGGGCGGTTGTACACATTCCAGAAAGTTTTGTTAATATGCAGAGCCTTTCAAATGCATTATTGCCCCCCTTATCTATGCATAGGTCAGTTTATGGTATGATCAATTCTGTTGGGCAACAACACTATCAGCGTTGCATATTTGATGCCATAATTCATTGACAAACCCGCCAGCTGCCAGACATTTGTTGACTCATCATGTATAGCTTTGTTTATAATACAGACTGTGAGCGCACCATTCGCCTCATACTAGATAGTGATACAGTTGGTATCTAAAGGGCTGGGCCTTATATCAATGAAAAGATTAATTGTAGTCATTCGTACTTAATAATGAATAATGAATCACAGTTCTGTCTAAATTAACAGTCAGACCAAGCCAGAAATGACCTCACAATCATTCATCAGTTTAATTAAAAATTCAAGCTGGTGGTTTTCCACATCTTACCACAATAACGCAATTGTCATGTATAGGGTGATTTTCTTCTGATTAGAATTATTCTTTATTTGTCATGTATTATACCAAGTAACCTATGTAAACCTACTTCCGATTGATGTAAACCCATTGAGATGAGTGTAGCTTGTGTTGAATAGTAAAACCATTTTTAATGAGCAGAGTTTTGGTTCAACAGGCCTGGTTTATTGTTTGGGATTATGACCTGTACTGTTTTAACCTTCTCTCATTCTCAGTCATGCTGTAGCTCTTTTTATCATTTTGGTTATCTTGGTGTTCAGGACAAAGCTAGACACAATTAATTTGGTTCAACGTAGTCTGCTAGAGAAACAGGACCACTTCCCTACACCCCCAACTATAGGATTTTCTACTTCTGCAGTTTTGTGGGTGTAGAAGGAAATCTCAATGGCACCACCTTTTTAGGTTAGATTTGTAAAGGCCTTTTATTTACTTTGAGGCCTATAGATTTCCTTTTTAGATGTTCAAACCTCAAACATCAAGTTGATCTAGCTTTGAAAATGATTTCTCATGAACAAGCACATTCTGATGCTACCTTAGTTAGAACAGAAATATTGTATTGATAGTCTTCATCGTGCCATGACATTTGCACATAAATGTTTTTGTCATTAATTCATTTGTTAAAAAAGTGACATCAGTCCGACATTATCTTTGTCTCCTGCAGGATCGTAAGCTTTCAAAGACGGAGAGGCAGCGCTTTAAGGAGGAAGCGGGGATGTTGAAGGGACTACAGCATCCCAACATTGTCCGTTTTTACGATTCCTGGGAGGGACCCTCGAAAGGCAGGAAGTGCATTGTACTGGTCACTGAACTCATGACTTCTGGCACACTCAAAACGTGAGTCTCAGAGTAGCTGGAGCCAGCAAACACATTAATACAGACCTCCTATATACATTAAACATGAGTGCTTTTCCATTTTGATACAAATGATCATCCTGACTATTATAAATATTCTGACCATTTGTCTAATATGTTAGAAAACCAAATATTTTACAGTGATCTATTATCGTTTTATAATATATCAATCAATATCTAATGTAGTGCTTTTTTGAAAGAATGTTACAGAAAATACTACATTTGCTAGCTTTATAAGTTCTGTTCTCCTCAGAGGATTTATGAAAGTTATGATCTGTTCCCAGATATCTGAAGCGGTTCAAGGTGATGAAAATTAAAGTGCTGCGAAGCTGGTGTAGACAAATCCTCAAGGGCCTCCACTTCCTTCATACTCGGACTCCCCCCATCATCCACAGGGACCTCAAGTGCGACAATATTTTCATCACAGGCCCAACAGGATCCGTCAAGATTGGAGACTTGGGACTGGCCACTCTAAAGCGTGCATCATTTGCTAAGAGTGTTATAGGTACGAATACAAAGTAATTTCTTTACTCTGGTACCTGTCCTGTTGTGGGACAGTACATTTTCTAAGTTGATATCATGTTTGTATTGAAAATGATGTTTAAAATGGGTATTTCCCTCTGTCGTGTAGTCCTGACGATGTGGTTCAAAAACAGACCACAAGGTTTCAGCTGCCTCTCAAACCACAGCTCAAATGGAGGCCAAACTCAAAAGGCTTTCTCTCTTGAAACTCAAACAGTGACTATCAAGTTTGGTCATGTGCAGAATATATCTGTTCTATGTTTCTCCAAAAAAAAGAGAGTTTTTTTCCAGGCACCTACTGAATGTAACCTGGCCAAGGATAAAGGTATGGCCTTTGCTTCTGTCTTAGACTGGTCTTTGTTCTGTGGTTTGGAAAGATGTGGTCTGTTTGCCAGTTATACCTTATAATGTTTAACTTCTCTTTCTATCGCTTTGCCTCAACAGGTTTTTTTTCTAGTGTTTGTCTCTTACTGTCTTTTAAAATGATTGCAGGGCAGCAGAATCTTTTTGATCCTTCTTTGTGTCCAGGGAACTCTCCCTACTTTCTCTCTGTCAGCCTTTTGTCTATATATTTTATTTTTCTTTCACATTCTTGGGTATGTATTTTAAAATGTAGGCTCTAGCCTCAGCTGTGCCCCATTCTGCTGTTTGGAATAGGGTACTGCTGGTCATTGAGTAAGTATGAACTTTTGTGGGCTGGTAAGTGTGACAGTGTGCTGTAACACACATCAATATCAAAACTATTACATTTAAATAAACCGTTTTTCTGTGTAAGACCTGATTTAAATGTAAAAGGATCTATTAATAAAACAAGGCCAATGTGCAAAGACACACTGCTGAGCACCGTAACTAGCTATGGGATTTGCTTCTCTCAACCTTCACCATAACAGTTTCCTCCTGCAGGTGAGGAAGAGACGGTAAGTTAGACTTCGAAAGGTGAGTGTAATATAAAAGGAACATGTGGTTGTAAGGTAAGGTCTTGACAAAAGTTATTTCCACAGCTAGTCATATTTCTCTTACAGAGATCATTGGCATTCCATTGAATGAATTACACAGTATTTTGTCCTAGGTATTGTTCTTTTGGACATTGCAAACAACATTAATTTTGGCTAACTAGTGTGTTCCGCACATTGGCGACCTCAGTCACATTCTTACATCCCAACATGTTATGGTCTTACACAGACAAACACGTGCTTTCTTCTCTGCAGTCTAACTGAGCCCAGCCTCTCCCTCCTTTTTTGTTTTCTTTCTCTTTTTTGCTTTCCTCCCCCTTTTTATTTTATTTTTTCTCTCTTCCAACTTTCATCTCACAGGTTCTTCTCCATGATATATCAACAGGATGGTCACTCCTCTCATCCTGCTCTTCCTCAACCCCTCACGGGTTAGGGGAGCAGAGTGGCTATGGGTTGTGAGAAGCCCACTCAATCAGTAAGGGAGTTCGAGAGTTCTGAATAGTTGTTTTGATTTAAGGTACCCCTGAGTTCATGGCGCCTGAGATGTATGAGGAGAAGTACGACGAGTCAGTGGATGTGTATGCCTTTGGAATGTGCATGCTGGAGATGGCCACCTCAGAGTACCCTTACTCAGAGTGCCAGAACGCAGCACAGATCTACCGCAGAGTTACCAGCGTAAGTCTTCTTTTCAACCCTCCATGTCACCCCTCTGCCCTGCCCTCACCTCTCCCTTCGTGCAGAGAAGGCTAATGTCCTATTTGGAATGATTTTAAATGACCACAGACGCCTCTTTATCAAGCTTACATTACGTTTATATCCTCTACAATTGTTTTTCATTCCTTAAATTAAGTTTGTTCTTGTATATGATAGTTTATTTCTTAATATCTTATCTAAAGAACCCACAAACTTTGAAAACCTCTGAGAAAACTATGTTTCAACTAATCTTTCTTTGTCCTTTTACTGAATCATGGTGTATGCTGGTTAAGCACGTAGACTGAGACGGAGATGATTAAAGGCTGAACCAGCAGAATTCCTGCTAACAGTTAATGGTTCAGTCTTGTTATGATGACAGAGGGGTAGCAACTCTCAAAACAAACATGCTTTTTGGTCTTATTCATACACTTCATACTGACTTAGTCACTGACAAGTAACTAATATGATTCATACTCAATAACTAGTGCCTCACAGATAAAACAAAGTTTAACCTGTACCAAGTTTGTGTACAAAATGCTCTTTGAAAACCATACCTATACCTTAACTGAAAGTATATATACTGAAGTTATTGCCACATGAACCTACAAAGGACCTTTTTCTATTTTCCCCACTGAAAACAATTGAGTTCTTCTGCTCTTTTGATGAGCCATAAATTGCTCGTATTGCAGAGCATCCAAGACGGTTGACTCAGATGAGAAACAAAGAGCTATTGTGGTGTTGAGCCTACATTTGGGTAGTGTCACATGCTCTAGCTTTACAGTAGTATTCCTTGGGGACATGAGCTCCTGTTTTTCCTGTTTTGATATTAAGCTCATCTGCTCATGTAGTTTCCTGTTGCTATTGGTTCAATACATCACCTCTCATTGACTGTCCTTTTATGTGTTATGCCATCCTTTCCCCACAATCTGAATGTATTTAATACCACCCTATAGAAAGCATGCCATCCTTGACACATTATTTGACATTAGTTTTTTAAAAGCAACCCCTTTCACTTCATTCAATGGCCTTTTGACATTCATTTATAAGTTATATGTTTTATAAGAAAAGAAGGTTTATAATTCCCAGTCCTCTGGGAGATGATAAATACTTTTGTGCGAATTATTATATAGAGCCTCTGAGCTGTAAAGGAGATAAAGGTCATAAGAAAAAGATCATATGAGAAGAAGAACCATTCTCATTCAGGGTTCTGTGTTTCCTGTAGGGGGTGAAGCCAGGCAGCTTCGACAAGGTGGCCATTCCTGAAGTGAAGGAGATCATCGAAGGATGCATTCGCCAGAACAAGGACGAGAGGTCTATATCTTCAGAGCATGTAACAGGAAGTCTAGCTCTCCAGGAAAACATATCTTTGCTCACGGTTTGTCTCCCTCTATTAAGGTATTCAATCAAGGACCTCCTGAACCATGCCTTCTTCCAGGAGGACACAGGGGTGCGTGTGGAATTGGCAGAAGAAGATGATGGAGAGATGGAGCTTATAAAGCTGTGGCTAAGAATTGAGGATGTAAAGAAACTCAAGGGGAAGTACAAAGATAACGAGGCCATTGAGTTTTCTTTCGACCTCCTCAAAGACGTCCCAGAGGATGTGGCTCAGGAAATGGTGAATTTAACTTTGAAAAAGTTTAATCAGTCTTTTAAAAATGTCGTTTTAATATAATTTGTTTAAATGTTTAATGCCTAATTGTATGTCATGTCTTTGTGATGTAGGTTGAGTCTGGTTATGTGTGCGAAGGTGACCACAAGACCATTGCGAAGGCCATAAAGGACAGGTCGTCTCTAATCAGTCGCAAGAGAGCACAGCGGCAGCAGGTGTGTAAATGCTCACTATATAGTGAATTTAAAATGTTAATTATGTATATTTGATCCTGTTTACATGTTGCCAATTGGTGTTCTCTTAAGGCGTTTTAAAACATTTGCCACTGACTGTCTTGCAGGTCAGAGAAAATCAGGAGAAGAGAAGGATAGAGGAAGAGCAGCAGGTTCAGTTACCCCCTGCTCAGCCACCAGAGGTGCCTCAGTCCCAGCCCGTGCCCCAGCCCGCTCCCTATGTCTCTCCACAACCAAACCCACAGATGGCCCCCCAACCTGCATCTCAGCAGAGCCTTCAGAGCTCCAACTATAACACTCCTCAATCCACCCAACTGGCCGGCATGGCGCAGGGTGTCCCTTTCATCCCCCAGTCAACGGGACAAGTCCCAGTTCATGTTCAGAGTGTGACCTCCATCCAGCCGGAGTCAGAGGAGCCTGAGGCGGACCAACACCATCAACTACAGCATACTGGAGGAGGTGAGTCTCAAAGATGATCAGATAATCCTGAAGCCACAATAATAAAACGTTTTCATTTTCATAAATGAACCTTCTTGTCCACCTCTCACAGCCATTCACATGGGAGACAGACTGTCCGGTTCCACTGTCCCCCCTGAGATCCAGCCCCCTCAGTCTGGAATATCCTACAGCAGCCCTCCCAGTCAGCATCTTCAGCCCCAGGTGTCACACCAACCGACACAAAATGACCAAACGCTTCAGCAGCCATTGTCAGTGGTGAGTGTAGTTAAGGAAAACAAATAAGACATCATGTTTGTCTGTTGAAGAGAATTAGATAATGTGCCTCTCAGAATTAAGTATACATTCTAATCCTGTGTCTAACCTAATGGGTTATATATATGTATACTTCTGAGCTTACATTTTCCCCTCCAGCTACACGTTTTTCGTCTTGGATTTTGCTTATTTATCTTTACCACGTTGTTTTCTCTGTGTGACTTCAGGTTCAAACCCAGATGCCAGTGGTCCACCCTGAAGTTGTTCCTGTGGTTCCCGGCAGCCAGTCGGTTCCCGTGGCTCCTCAGCAGGTAAATGTTGAACTGCATGTCAACAGCAACTGCAACAACTGCAACAGCACGCCAACAAGCTTTGTTTTACTGACCCCTGGCTAAAAGTTTCAAATCTGTTGCAACTAACAACAAACATATTGTACATGTCAGGCTGTACTGAACGCTCCCTGAGTACACTTGTATATCACTGCAGCCGGTGCACTTCAACCTCTCAAGGTCAGCAAAGCACTTCAGAGGCTGTTTGGACCTTTTGAAGCTTATATTCTCTGTTTTTTATATTGAAAGCAGGTCTGTTCTGAATCCCCGGTTTTTTTCCCCTTGTAGTTTTCTTTTTATTCTCCAGTTTTCCACTCTTACCCTGTGTTATGTTTTGTTTCTTATAGTACGGAGTTTACTACCAACCATCGCTTCCCCCTCAGGTAGATAAAATGTTTCATTCTTATGTTCCTTGGCCATACTCCCAAAGCCTTTCTGAGGGAAATAAAAAACATATTGTCTATATTTTCACAAGTGTTTGGTTAGTTTTGACTTACTTGTAGTAGGCATTTCCAAACAGAATGTATGGTATCCAAACACAAATGTTATCTTAGCTAACAAAATGTGGAACAGTCATGTACATGCTTCTAAAAACACGGGAGGGTTCACAATGTTCACTGATGAATATCTTGACAGGCCACACTGTCAAATAGATCAATGTTCTGCAGCTATGTTGACAAACAGGAAAGTGTGGGTTTGGAATAGAGCCAAAGGTTCAGGTTTAGATTTCTACAATGAAAGTGGGTTAGCTTTTATCACAACATCAGGACACTTTGATTTTATTCTTGTTTCTGACTTATTTTCCCTTTTACTCTAA
The DNA here is from genome assembly GCF_902827115.2 of Pseudochaenichthys georgianus. Lineage (NCBI taxonomy): Eukaryota > Metazoa > Chordata > Actinopteri > Perciformes > Channichthyidae > Pseudochaenichthys > Pseudochaenichthys georgianus. The sequence goes on along the minus strand of NC_047508.1, from coordinate 24,500,610 downwards.
TAGATTCCGACCCAACAAGTGGTGATACCCCCATCTTCTCAGACATCCTCACCCCAACAGCAGCAGCAGCCAGAAAGCAGCGCTACTCTCCTGAGCTCCACTCTACCACAGGCTGGAGTTCAGCAGCTACAGGTGAAACACACCTCCCATGCTCAGGCTAAGCATTTAGCATACCCTGACATATCGCTTTGCCATACCAAAGTATGGATTTCATGCTACCCATTTTTATGTTTGCATTTTTTCTAAATCTTTTTTTTTTCTTTTCTCTGGACTCTCATTACCATAATTGTCCCCTTTTTTCTTCCCCTCTGCATGCTGCTCATTCCTGCATGACTTTTAGTCTTGGGCCAATGATCCAAGTCCTATCCTGTCACCTCCACTCAATGCAGAGCACCTTTACTTCCTCTATCAGGCCTCTTGCCTCTCTGTTCTGCAGGTACTCTACAGAGCAAAACAACAGAAGTTGTGTGGGTGGGTGTATGTGGGTCAGGTGTGAAGTATTTGGTTCCTGTTCTGTACAATGTGTACATTTATCCTTCAAAAGACTACATATAATTTAATTATATTAAAAAAAAAAACACATAATCCTTGTCACTTTTATTATAGAGAACCAACATATGATTAACTTAATTTCTATATGTTTTTTCAACCCACATCTACAAGACCCCAGACCACAATTTCTACTCAAAAGTGAAAAACATAGAATAGTGTTGGGAATTCGTCTAAACATTTTCACATCATTTTGTTTTAGAAACAGCTCAAAGGTTGGTTTTTTTGAAGCTATAAATCCTCCATGAAATCAGTAACCCCAGTAGATGTGTCTGCCTGTAATAAATATTAGACATTGTATCACAGAAAGCGCAGTATTTGAATTACCTACAGGGCTGGAGTAGTAATTAATAGAACAGCAGTACCTTGTTTAAACGTTATTAATATCCATATAAGCACAGCAGAGAAAAATGGCCACATTCTGAAGGAAATGAAAACTCCATTACACAGCAATATTTACACAGTGCCTGAGAGCTGAATAATGGCGTCGCTTGTTGTACCCAGACACGTTTCGTCCGGTTCAACTGCTCCACCTCGTGGATGGTCTGGTTTCCATGATCCCTTTCATGTGGATAGTTTATCACCATAAATGACCAAAATAACAATGGAATGAATTTAAATTATATAAAAATGATCATGGGTTTATGGTCCTAAAATAGAGTAATGCACAAGCAATGGGACTTGTGTTGATATTTGCTTTTGACATGAAGTGTTTGATTAATAACAGTCTTCTGTGTTTCAGGCCCCTGTGAGTGTTGCTCAGCCAGCCCCAGTGGAGCCAGGATCCTCTGCTCTGGTGCCTCCATCTGTAGAAAGGTGAGGAGAATGTTATTGTCAAAGGTTTCACCAGCACCGCACATTGTGTCTGTTCTCTCTCTAACAGATCCATTTCTCCTTCAGTTGCCTTTCGGATGCAGCTTCAGGTCTTAGTGATGGCAATGAGGGAGGCTCTACATCAGGAGGCCGCCATGAGGGCCGCTCACTGAAGCGTCACCAGCGGCGATCAGTACGCAGCCGCTCCCGCCATGAGAAGACTGGGAAGGCCAAGCTAAATGTTCTCAGTGTATGTATCTGAACTGATGAGTTCATTTAAATCCTGTCTTATGGTCTTTGTCATTCAAACTGTGTTAACCTGGACAAATGTTTTGCAGATCTCAAATGTGGGAGACAGAGTAGCTGAGTGCCAGCTGGAAACACACAACAGGAAGATGGTGACCTTTAAATTCGACCTTGATGGTGATAACCCGGAGGAGATTGCACAGATCATGGTAGACAAAACATTTTAACTTTCAGATTGTGTTTGTTACAATAAATATATTATTTAAAATTGTAATACCCATTAGATAGAGTATCCCTTGAATTTGTAACTGAGGAAGAAAATCCACTCGTTAGCTAGTGAAAAAGGACACATACAACTAATGTTAAATATTTACTGCATCAACCAACACATTTTACACCAATTTTTTTAATGTTCTCTCCGTATAGTAGTTTTGGTCATTTTAGTTGAACTTCTTTTGCTTTTTGTTTCAGGTTGAGAGTGAATTTATTTTGGAGAATGAGCGAGAGTCCTTCGTTGAGCAGGTCCGTGAAGTCATAGAAATGGCCGATGAGAAAGGAGAGGGCATGAAGGAAGGCTTCCCTCAGGTATTTCTTTACTTCACATCACCTTGTTAGCCAAATATACATTTTGAAGAATTTAAAATGTAATCCTGCTGAACCTGACAATTGAAATGTATGCTTTTATCTCTTTGCAGATGATTGATCTCCAAAAACAGCCTGAGCTGTCTATTCCTATGCTGCCAGGTAAACTCCATTGAGCCAGAAATACTGTAATTATTTATTTTAATGAAGTCCAACTCCTGTCTTACAATCTTCCTCTCTTTAAATTCCTCTCAGGCATTTCCCCCATGACGACAGCGCAGGTGGTGCATTCGGCAGGTCGGAGGTTCATAGTCAGCCCAGTGCCCGAGTCTCGTCTTAGAGAACAGTTTTTTGGCGGTACTTCGTCTAATACCTCCTTTGGAGATGAACCGGGTGAGAGAACGTTCATTCTTTGTAGAATCAAACTGTCCCCACTGTTTGGTTTTAACTGTAAAATGTTTGACACTGCATGAAAATACTGATTAAAAGAAAAAGTGGCAAGGCGCTGTTAGTGTTATACCCTAACTGAAAACAAAACCTTGGCAGATAAATGTTTTTTGAAAAATATGAATATACTTGACATTTCTTTTCTAGCTCCCTCTCTGGGCCTGTCTCTGTCCGCTCCTTCTGGGACTTTGCAGCAGGCTTTCAGCATAATGAAGCAGGCTCGTCTGGAGAGAGGCAGCACCCTGGATCCCTCTGAGCAGGAAGCAGGCCCTGTCCCGGCCCCTGAGGCAGGACCCGGCCCCCACTCTAACACTAGCCTCGCTCCTTCAGAGGCTGTAGCTCTGCCTCTGACATCCACTGCAACATCCTCACCACCCCCCCCAACTGGGAGGGTTTCCCCTCCACCTGCAGTCACTCAGTCCCAAAGCCCCGCCCCCGTCACCAGTGATCCCAGTCCCCATGCTCAGTCAGCCCATGAAGCAGCCCCCCCACAGCTTCCACCAGCTGCCAATATCCCCCCCACACCTTCCAGCATCTCCCCTCCATCAGTGCAGACCTCCGTCCCTGCAGGCCCCGGGCCCCCGAGCAGCGCCTCGGCCCCGTCTATCGCCAGTGTTTCATCCAGTAGTCCTGTCTCTGTCCCTGCTTCAGAGCAGCAGCCTTTTAACGGCGCTGCATCGTCCTCCCAGCCTGTGAATTCGTCCATCCCTACATCACAGTGTCAGCCCGTCCCTGTTTCTGCTCAGCCCCCTCCCCCCACCCCGGTGCCTGGTCCAGCTCAGCCCGTGGAGCCAGAGGGAGCTGATCTCCAGAACAAAACGGCTGGCAGAGATGATATCCAGGCGCTGGATAAAAAGCTCCGGTCCCTCTTCAAAGATCAGAGCTCTGCGTCAGTGGATCAGAACACCGGCACCTCTTCTCCTCCCACTGGGACTGCTTCCCCTCCCCCCGGCGCCGCCCTGGTGCCCCCTTCAAACCTCCCCCTCTCCTCTGGAGGGCAGAGTGTCCTGGGCCTGACCACCACCCCGGGACAGGGTATTACCCCAGCAGGACATACCCCTCCAACTAAGTCAAGGGCACATGTAAGTGAAAACTGCAGCATACAAGAATGTATCTAAAATGCTGCTTATTGCAACAACAAAAACAGTTTGACTAATTTCCTTTTTTGTTTTATTTGAAAGACTTTACCTACTGGTTTTGACCAAGCTGCTGCACCTCCATCTGAACTTGTACCTCCATTTCCTGGACCAAATCAGGTGAAGTTAAATTTGTTTCATTTGCACTACCTGTTCTACTATCAGGCTTTTGTAGTGTAGATGTACATATGTAATACTTAGATGGTCCCTTATACCCCGTTTGTTTGTCTCCACAGTCTCAGAAACCCCTGGGTAATTTAGACGCCCAGTTGAGGAGAGCTCTGAGCCCAGAGACCGTTCAGGGAGGCAGCAGAGCGCAGGCTCCAGCAGCAGCTTTCACTCTGGGGCGCTTCCAGGTACGTTTCAGTCACGGCTTTAAAAGTATCTGGTCAGTTCAGTTTAAAACGGCTAAACCTTGTGCTCGGTATACTCAAATGTTTCCCTCTCCTCTTCTCCAGGTGTCTCTTGCTACTGATGGTTCGTCCAGCATTGTTTCCTCTTCTTCCCTCACGCCGTCCTCTACCTCTTCTTCTTCCTCTTCCTCCTCGCCCTCTAGTCCAGAAAATACCCTCCACCGGTCATCCGCTCTGTCCAGAGGGGTTTGTGAAACTGACTCTGGAAATCAAGCCTCTCCTCTCTCCGCTGATGCTGCCAGTCAGCCCACTGCCAGTCAGCCCACTACCATTGGCCGCTTCCAGGTGTCTACAAGCACCAACGCCACGACTGGGACAACCACTGGCTCCAAAGTGGGACGTTTTTCAGTCACAGGTACATACCAGCTTCAAATTCAGCTAGCTTTGATACAGGGTAGCCAACACGGTGCCCGCGGGCACTTGGTTGCTCGCAGGGGCAACGTGAGTCGCCCGCAGGGCATGTTCTAAAGATAGCACTAGTCCCAATGCTCCCGGACCCCCCTAGAGGATGTGAGGTCCACCCCCAAATAAAGCAGGTTAAAATAATTAGATTGCATACATTTTCTTTTAGTAAACACTGAAAACGGGTCCCACAGACCCAAACAGCGCCCGAAGGTTAAAGGTAAGCATACAACAGTGTTAAAATGTGCTAAATATGCTGCAAAAAACAAAACAAAGAGGAGTAAAAGGTAGCCCCCGTCTTGTTTTATTTTTTGAAAGTAGCTCTCCTGGAGTATTGTAACTCCCTCCTTGCACAGGACTTATATCAAACAGTGTCCTTCTATATGATACTTGACTAAGTACAAAACTGATGCTTCATATGTTCTGAAAAGTCCATCTCAATGCTAACACTTCCCCTGAGCTAGCTTAATGAACCATAATAAGGGTTTTATAAATTATTATCACAGCTATCCTTTAGTCCCCTTTGATAATTGAATATGATATAAGTTGTGTGATGTCCTCTGAGATGGCTTGATAAAAAGCAAAGCACTCTTAAACGTATGCTATTGGCGGAGGACGCAGTGGGAATTACTATTCAGAGCTTTGATAGCATTTGCAAGCTCAGTAGACTTATCCAGCTACTGAATTTAAACATCCATTATGTTTAAACAACATCAGATGATAATCCTTGGATGAACATTTAACAAAACGAATGTTCTTCCTGTGCACAGATTACAGATGTTTAGGGTTCATTTTTAAATCATGTGAGCTCCCAGGTCAACATATTCTACCTTTTTTAAATTTGTTATGTCTTTGTTTTCTCCCAGTCACCCCCGCTCCAGCTGCAGGCTCCAGTCTGCAGAACGGTCCCTCATCGTCAACGTCTGATCCTCAACACTCACACACCCACTACAGCAGTGACAATGACGATGACTCTGAGAAAGAGGATGAAGCTCTGCACAAAGAAATAAGCCGTCTCAGAGAAAAGTATGTCACAAGTACACAATGATACTTCAAACTACCATTATTTCCTCTTACACACTTAATGCAGAAGTCTGTCTGTATTTGAGTTTTTCACAGCTCAATACAAATATTTGAACATGACTGTGTTCTTTGGCTCACAGACACATGACGGAGATCCAGATATTGCAGAGTCGTCAGAAAGAGGAGGTGGAAGCCCTGTTCACAAAGATGGGGAAACCTGCTCCTTCTTCAGTCTTCTCCCCTGCTGTGGCCATGGCTGGAGGTCGACGGCGGCTCAAGAGCAGAAGCCACAAATCGTCTCGCGGTAGTGGACAGCCCAGCCCCGTGCACTCAGGTCAGGACAGTCAACTGTTATACTCACTTTGATGTCTGTCCAGCAATCAGTCACTGAGGCTGTTAAACTGCTCTGTTCCTGGGTAAATATTGACATGCCTCTGTGGATCATGCTTGTATGTTCACAGCCTCTGCTCCGAGTCATCACAGTTCAGGGTCCCCTCCGAAGCAAAGTTCAGCCTCGGCAACAGAGGCCTCGGAGACGGCAGCAGAGGCCTCTCAAGCAGCTAATGCGGCGGCGTCCATAAAGCAGCTCAGAACCTCTCCATCCATGCCCAGCCTCAGCAGTTGCTCCACAGGTAAGTGAAAGCACTTGGTTTGTTCACAGAGAGCTACTTGAATTGATTTTCTAGATGAAATCTCACCTCTCTTCTTGTTTAACAGCATCAAGTGGGAGCGGCTCAACAAATGGTTCAGGCCCCTGCCAAAACCACTCTGCTTCTCTGACTCTGACCCAGACGGTTGGATCCTCTTCCTCTCAAACCCAGAAGGGCAAGGGCACCTTCACGGATGACCTGCACCAGCTGGTGGATAACTGGGCGAGGGACGCCATCAGCCTGTCTCAGTGCAAGAGAGGTCCTAAAGCTGGAGCAGCGGCACCTCTGGGACACGATGTAGGCATTCACTACTTTATTCTAATGTTTCAATCCATCATTATAAGATATGATGTCATGGTTCATATGGGTCTTTGGGGGTTCACATAAAGGACATTGGTCATTGAAAGAAAAGCAGAAAAATGTTCGAAAACAAAAAGTTCTTTATATATATTTTTTACTTAAAGTAAGTTAGGAAATAGTCTACTTTACGATGTCTACATATGTGTATCCTGTAGTTGTGTTTCACTCGTGACCGGCTTCTAGAGTGCTATGGTCACATGCTGGTTGTCATCATAAAAAGTCTGTGTTGTCAAAGTAATTAAGCCTAAATTGGGTTCTCACACTGCAGTGCTTGAACTGGAAAGTCCTTGAATGTGATACTTTAGAAGATGTTGCACCCATGTTATGTTGTTGCTGAGATAAAATAGGTAACACAGACTTTTCTCACTATTACAGATCATCCCTCCGGTCAACCAGGGCCGTAAATTCTCCGCTCCAGGCTACCTGTGCCCAACGCTTCCCACACCTTCTACCACCACGACCACCGCGTCCACTCACCTCCCCAACCCAGCCGTTCCCTCTGTCCACATGGCCCCTCGGAAAGGCTCTCTGGGCCCCAGCGCGCAGGGCTTTGGATACACCTCAGCCCCGTACAGTGCCGCTCAGTGGGCAGGACCCACAGGCACGTCCCAGGTCAGCATGCTTAACCCCGCACAGCCACTCACGCAGTACCAGCCGCCCACCACAGCCTCGGTGTCCCTGCACCCAGGATACCACATGGGAACGACAGCAGCCCCCCAGAACCCAGTGGGCCCCGGAGGGTCCAACCTGAGGCCCACGTAGCCCAGTGGAAGCCCCCCACAGGGCAGACAGTCGTGAACGAGAACCACTAGCTCTTTGTGCAGCAGGCTGGTTGGCCGGCTGGATATTGTGCTTTTTATTTTTATTTCAACTTTTATTATGATGGTTTTTTTTTCTGTAATAGAGTGGACCTGTGTGGTTCATGTCCTCTCAGGCAGAGCGAAATCTGTCTTTAGATTCAGAGGAAGAGTGCAATACACAGCAGTCTCACACCTAGCCTGTCCATCAGCTGTGGAACTGAGCTGTGACGAGCCGTTGGTTTGTGTCTGGTGATGAAACCAACTGCAGCCAAAGATGTCTTTTGAGAGCAGACGTTGCAATGTTTTCATTCCTGTGAAGAGGATGAGGAGGAGGAGGAGGATGAGGAGGATGAGGAGGAAGGAGGGATTGTGGGTCACGTCCTACTGGTCCTGACTTAAAGCCGCACTGGGGCTGAAGACAGTAAAACAACACTTAGACACACGTACAGACACACACCGGACTAAATATGAACCCTGGTTGACAGGCTTGTGATAACATGTTAAGTTGTTTCAGAGAGATATAGGGGGGAGTGTACAGAAAGTGGGAGATAACAGAGGGACATCCAGATGGATTAGCAAAGTGTGACAGGTTGAGCTGGGAGGAGAAAGTTCTGGAAAGTGAGGCAGGAGAGTAAAGGATAGGGTTGCAGTTTGAATACATCCCTATGAACTATTAAGTAAAATGCAATAATGGCAAAGAGTAGATGAGCTGTCCCTTGTAACTGTGGCCTTAATCCCCAACACATTTAGACATTGACTTTGTACATAGATATTTCTTCACTGGGTTATGATTCCACATTTAGCATATTTATGTTCCTGTGAGTCTGGTGACATTGTGATATGAGTTGTCATCCATTCAGATTTATTATACCAGTTTATTCTTCACGTCTGACATATAAACAGTGGATCGTCCACTACTAAAGGCATTGTCCTGGTGTTCACCACCATTCGCAGTGTGAAACTTGAGAGGTGATGCTGCTGAAAATCACAATCGGGTTGAGGTTGTTTGCAGGGTGTTTTTTATTTTTTTTTGTCTTGTTTTACACAAGAAGGAAATTAGAATCCAAGATGACACATTAAACAGCATTAGTTTGGCAGATATGAGCAGTTCATTATCTGCTTATCATATATATCGTAGAAAAAAAAAGATTTTGGTTGATTTCAAAAGTATTTGTGGAAGCTTTTAGTCTCTCCCAGTTGTTTACACAGATGGTGCACAGCGCATCGATGAAGTCATGCTGCATTAAATATGTCTGCTCATAACATTTAGCCGTCACGTCTCAAATCACAATTGTCTGGGGTTCTCTCTTTCTGTGGTCTGTTTTTGTATGCGTATATTTAATAAAAACAAATGTTCTTTATGGACCTGTATTCATCAGATTTTGATGTTGTTTCACTGTAATTATTATTAAAGGTTGTTAAACAACATGTAGTTAAAGGAATATAAAAAGTGCAATTGCAGGGTTGTTGTCATTGGTATCCTACTCATCACGCAGGAGTAATCCTGCCGTTTATTAAGCTCTTCTCTCTATGACTGCCCTGCCCCCCCCCATCCCTTTTTTTTTATCCCCTATTTTATTGTACATATGTTAATGTGAGGGAAATGCTTTCACGTAGAGCATGCTTGTGGTGACCCACTCTACATGCACATGCTCTACTACCTGTAAACATGAGGAACACTTTAGTGCCTTGCATCCTCACTAATGACAAGTTCCAGATTCATCTATTGCTGTAGCTGTGATTGGACGGCAGAGAAAGTTAACCTGTACACGATGTAAACACCACAGGTGGCTCCTGCCTGTCAGAGGATGTAACACTCTGAAAGTGTAGACCCCACAGGACTGCAGAACAAAGAGCAGAGTGGAAGCGTTTCTGCTCCGGCTACACTTCCCTTTGTGTTGTGTGATCAGCTGTGTATTTATATTTGGCTCATGCGTACATGGATTTGGCTGACATTTGTTTTTGTGGGTTTATCATCATTAAACCGTTTCATAGAAGCACTTGTTCAGTCGGCGGGCGAGTTGTATAAAGGTTTAAACGTTTTCATGCTGGCTAAACGTTTGTCTCTGCACCTCACGAGTGCCATGCTGTCATTGTGACCCTTTCTCCTGCTCGTAGATTGGATGAATAGTTAAACTTCTCTAGAGAAAAAATAAGTTACTGCAATGCAGAATATGCAATGTTTAAAGGGACTGAGGGGTAATGGAAACATTTGCATGCTGATGAGGGGTTGTTACCGACTTCAATGTTTTTGATATTGGAATATTAGAGATCGTTTTTTTTTTATTATTCTTTGCCTTCCTGAGTCGATCTGTCCGATTGCCATTCACCAATATCACAGGCACACCTTTAATATTAAACAATCGCTAAATGATTTCTGCATGCCGGCTTTACTGGTGTTTCATCTTACAACTGTACAGCACAAGGTCACAACAAAGCTCTTATAGTCCCTCTGCTACAATCAGTAATTATCCCACCTCTAAGGTACTGGCACGCAGTCATATTTGTCTTTATTTCCTCCTAACGGACTTCCTGTGATTCAGTGTTTGTTTTGTGTATGTTTTTCACATTGTACAAAATGTAAAAACAAATAAAAATACTATCAAATAAAAACTTGTCATGCTCATTGGAATAATGTTTCTAAACCGTGGTCACTTTTTTTTTATATAAAAAAGAAAATCACATTTATAATATAACACTTCTCTATAAATATGTACGATAAACTAAGCATCATTCAAAGACAACGCTACGAAATGTGGGCTTGTTTGGTCTATTTATATAAATATTAATTGAATTCAGTTAATTGACTTCTGTGGTTATTTTTTTATTTTCTTACAAAACCAGATAACATATATCCAAATATCAGAAATAGATACAATTAAAATTCAATGAAAACACTGAAATAAATATTAAAACAAAAGAGTTAAATACATTTTACAAGTGGTGATGAAGATCACCGGAGCATCAGAACGTGTCGAGTCGGCGTTTCTTCATGTACTGTCCCCGTCTGTATGGACTGAGGGCTTCACCTGTAAGTTTCAAATTAAGTTCAGTTGATTTAACACTTCAGACACAAAGGCAATCCAAAGTGCTTTACATAAGCATTAACAATACAACTATTTGTAAAAGAGAAGCTAGTTAAATTAACATGCAAGTGCGGAAGAAGACTTAAGTCTCAAAATGACCTTGGCAAAAGTGTTTAACCCCGATATAAAAAAAATTCAGTGTTGGGACAGACCTCCAAGTGTATTTTAGATCTACAAAGCTAAAAGACTAAATGCATCTCCATGCTCGGTTCTGGGACATTCAGCAGTAGACTCGTCTCATGAAGCCTCACCTGGCCCCGCCTGACACTGAGCCGGGTCCTGTGCTCCGCTGTACGAAGGGGCCCTGTCCGGGGCCCCCTGAGGGGTCTTACTGCGGGTGTGCATCTTGTGACTTGAGGGCGTGGTGGGCCGGAGACCTTTGGGATGAGGGTCGTCTGCAGGGACATCCAGTCCATCGATGGCATCCAGAGTGAAGTCCCAGAGCGCAGGATCATCTGTGGGAGGACAAACAGCTGTAGTGAGACCCCCTTCCCACACTGTGAGCATGGTGTGCCCTCTGGTGGTGGAGCACTGCACCTGCTAGATGTTCCCCCCCCCCACCGGGCTTCATGAGTCCTGCTGAGGTCTCACTGAAGGCTGGAACACCATGGTGACCTGGAAGGATGGATACTATTCAATAAAAACACCAACAACACCTATAATCCTTAGAGTTAAGAATTATAATATTTTTAACCAGCCGTCTTAAACCTGAAATGATGTCATAATGCCACCCACATGTTTATGATTCGATGATGCAACTGCACTGCAAATGATTATGTTTTTATCTTCATTTACTGTACCAGCATGGCTTCCAAATCAGAGCATACAAATGTAAGTATTTAAGTCACATGACGCTCATTGCAGAAGTTTCAAGACAGTTTGATATTTAATTATTTTTATGTTTATTAAACTGTGACAGCTTCCTCTTCCATCTGTAGAATAGAAAAAGTAGAATCCTTCTGTTTTCAGGTAAAACATCTGACATCTTAAATCAGTAATCATCAAACCTTCACCTGTGCTGGGTCCCCGTCCAATAGCGAGCTCTGAATCCTCAAACTTAGCTTGATCTGGTATCAGCTGCAGCTTCTTCTCCATCTCTCTCCTGAACTTCTCTTGAAGCTGCTGCTGTCGGAGCTTTCTCAGCTGTTTGGGGTCTGTGTGCGATTCTGACCCGCCACCGTCCATCGAGTCCATGGAAGGTCTTAGAAAACAAACGGAGGAGACAGATTGGATGGGACGCACATTTGGATGCACACCAATAGAAGCAGTGAAAATAAAAACTGAAACTAGACCCACTGCTGTTACCTGGCGTCCATGACCTCACTCCTCCTGCCAGCAGGGACAGTCGGGGTGTGGACCTCGGAGTAGTGCTGGTTCTGGTTGAGGACTTTGGGCTCCAGCACATCTCTGCCGTTGCTCATCGCAGGTGCAATCTTTTCCTCCCACACCAGACTGGAGAAGCGGGCTTTCTCCACAGAGGGCTCCCCCTCGATGCGCTTGGTCTTGGCCGGGTCTAGAGGAGGAGGAGGCTTTAAGCAGAGGAAACAAACATTCAGGACTTTTTGAAGATAAAAAAAAAAAAAATGCTCAGCGATGATATCTGACCTTTTTGGGGATCTTGTTAATGGCCATGAGGTATTCTTTATTCAGGATGCAGTTTCCAAGAGCATTACCAAAGCATCTAAATATGAACCCAACAAAAACACAAATAAGTTAAGAAAATTCAGACCGATAAAATGTTCTAAATTATTTTTTATTATCATTTAGAAATGGAGAAGTGGCAGTACTTCAGTGCTCTCTTCATGCCATCCGTGACAGCTTCCTTCCTGGCCTTTTCCAGCGACAGCGCTTTGGACTTCAGACCTTCACTGACTCCATACCCCACATCTTCATGAAACGCACCGTCCTGGAGGAAAACACGTGGACACTTAAAACTTTTCTGGACAGCATGCAGGAAGAAAGTAAACATAATGTGAAATGTAAATACAACTATCTGGATCAGACAATCTATTATGGAAAAGTAAAACAATTCAAATATATTTAGTAAAATGTTCCTTCTCTAACCTTCAGCATCACCTTGATAAAAGCACTGACTCCGACGTAAAACTTCCCGTTGATGATGTCTATAAAGTCTGTAAATCAGAAGTGTTTCATTAGTTTGACCGTGTGGAAATGGTTTAAAGCATCCTCTGCTGAGACCAGAAGCTCCCTGCGGCGTACCGACATTCTGCTGAGAGATGGAGTGAGACCACCCGTTGTATCCAAACATCTCATTGGCCAGGCCGATCACACGGTGCCCTTCAATGTAGCAAACCTGGAGGTCCCGTCCAGAGAGAGAGAGAGAGAGGTTTTATTTATTCGTTTTTTTCTGGTAAATAACTTGAGAATTTCATTTCATAAGGTCCAAAAGGTTAAACCACGTATCATCACAAAGAGAGACAAAAAACACTTGGAGCAGGGTTTTTTACATGATCGGTTTGATTTTGATTGGGGTAAAATCAATCTGTGTGCTGATGTGGAATCCGCATGGTCTTATTTTTATCTTGGTTTTATGAAAATTATAGATAGACATGCACCTCTGCGTAAATTTAGAGTGAAGGGACGAAACAATCCCTGGTTTTCTGCTAATCTGTCCAGTCTCCTTCATGAGAGAAATAATGCCTGGGCACAGGCTAGGAAATCAGGCTCAGAGGTAGAATGGCTGAGTTTTAGGCAGCTAAGAAATAGCTTCACATCTCAAATAAAAAGTGCTAAATCAAAGTACTATTTGTCGGTTACCACAGAAAACCTGAATAATCCCAGGAAATTTTGGAAAGCCATAAAATCGATTTCCACTGGTGATATCCCAAATGAGCTACCTCCGTGCCTCACCACAGCATCTGGCTCTATATCAGACAGGGCTACTATGCTAAATTGCTTTAATGAGCATTTTGTGTCTTGTGGCTCTATGTTTGATTCTGTCACTGACTGTACTTCTGCTTCTGTGAACGCTCCAATCCTTGACTCTGAACAATGTGGTCTGGAAAACCCTTTCAGTTTTACTCCTTTAACTATTGGTATTGTTCATGAAGCATTATCCAAGTTAGATCCTAGGAAACTGGCTGGCCCGGACAATTTAGAACCTTTCTTTTTAAAAGATAGCTGCAGATTGTATTGCTCCACCTCTTACTTCTCTTTTTAACCTCTCCCTCAGCACAAATGCAATTCCAAAAGTATGGAAGTCTGCTTATGTCTTGCCTTTACTGAAAGGAGGGGAGGCAACTATTTTAAATAACTATAGGCCAATCTCTAAATTGTCAGTTCTGGCGAAGGTGCTCGAACGACTTGTGAGTGAACAAGTAAAGGAGTTTTTATCTATAAATGATATCCTGTCTAAACATCAGTCAGGATTCAGAAAGAAACACAGCACCATCACTGCCACAATGAAAGTGGTGAATGACATTACTAGTATTTTAGATAATAAGCAGAGTTGTGCAGCTCTGTTTATTGACCTTTCCAAAGCGTTTGACACCGTTGATCATCGCATCTTAAAGCAGAGGCTACTCAGTATTGGCATATCCAGCCATGCAGTGGGTGGTTTGTGAACTACCTCTCTGAAAGGTCCCAATGTGTTCATTTTGATGGACTGTCTTCTGAGTGGTTAAACATTTCTAATGGTGTACCACAAGGTTCTGTTTTAGGACCACTTTTATTCTCCATATATATTAACAGCGTAGGTGATAATGTGGATGAAGCTACTTTACATTTTTATGCGGATGATACTGTGATGTACTGTGCAGGTCCCTCCATTAAAGAGGCTGTTGTTAAATTACAGGCTGTTTTTAACACTATTCAGACTCAGCTCTCTGAATTAAAGCTTCTTTTAAATGTGGATAAAACCAAGGTAATACTCTTTTCAAAAGCAAAAAAGACACCAGAGCCTGTTTTAGATATTGTAACTAGGCAAGGAACAAAACTTGAAATTGTTGCCTGTTACAAATACCTTGGTATCTGGCTTGATGATTGTCTCACTTTTAAACTTCATGTCAATAACCTGCTAAAAACACTGAGGGTTAGGCTAGGGTTCTTCTACAGGAACAAGTCCTGTTTCTCGCTTGAGGCCAGGAAAAGGCTAGTCACTGTGACCTTTTTACCTGTGCTGGACTATGGGGATCTGGTCTATATGAATGCACCTGCCAATTGCCTGGTCAAGTTAGATGCTGCGTATCACAGTGCTCTGAGATTTGTGACAAACTGTAAAGCATTAACCCATCACTGTACCCTGTATGCAAGGGCTGGTTTGCTTTCACTAACTGTACGGAGGCTCAGTCACTGGTACATTTTTATATACAAAGCCATGTTAGGGAAACTTCCATCTTATATCTGCTCCCTGATCTCACGGAGAATTGTAAGTGGCTAATGCCTGAGATCGAATGCTGTAGTTTTATTAAATGTGCCAACTGCTAGGACTGTCTTAGGGAAGACAGCTTTTAGATGCGCAGCTCCTCTGTCTTGGAATAGTCTGCAAATTAAATGGAAACTGAACAATCTGGTGCCACTAAATGTTTTTAAAGCTCGGTTGGATGCTACTCAATCGGAAGCTATTGGTACCGGTTTATGTGGATAATTATGTAAATGATGCTGGATGATGTCCTTTTGTTGTTCTGTTGATGCTTTTATGTTTCATGTGGAACTACTTGAGCAGGTCTCCCTTGAAAAATGGGTTTTATCTGTATAAATAAAGGTTTGAAATGAAATGAAATTATTTAAAAGTCATTGTATATGTCATAGAAAAGTAATATGTCACAAACATATCATAGCATGTCATAGAAAAACTTTCGATAAAGGCAAGTGTGTTATGGAAAAAGAAAACATTTCCTCAAATTCGTTTCCACTTTAGAAAATCCTATCCTTAAAAAAAGACATAAAAGGAGGTATGTGGCGCAGTGGGTTGTGCGTTGCTGTTGGGATCAGGGTGTCACAGGTTCAAACCCCACTGCAGTCAGCATGTCGTTGTGTCCCTGGGCAAGACACTTCACCCCAAATTGCTCCTGTCGGGATTGCCCACAGTATTGAGTATGTAAATCGCTTTGGATAAAAGCGTTTAGTAACAAGTACATGTAATGTAAAAGTACATGTAATGTAAAATATATTAGCAATAACAACACATTTGAGCCATAATCATGTTATTCATAACCCAGCCTGACATTTAACTTCAATTGGCTTCACAGCTGTGCAGAGAACAGACACTCCAGGGTTTCCCACACATAGACTATACGTGGGCGGGCCGCCCAGGTATATTAACGGCAGCCCAAGTATATTTCGCGACCCATTTAGGTTTTTTTTTTATTCGTCCATGACCACGACGCCATCTGCGATCGATTAACTTGTGGACAATGATGCCTCGCTCCCTTGCTCTGATCTCGCCTGTTAAGTGGCCTGCCTCACACAGGGTGACTGGCAGTCCACATGATGTGGCCTGCCGACATGGCCACTGTCATACAGATCATTAATCAAAGCCCTTGATTGGTCTCTATGTGTCATTCAAGCTCGGGATAACCTCAGCTCAGGTAAAGGACTCTCTGAGTGTTTAGATAGTTAACTTAGTCTAAGTTCTCAGTGGGTCTCAAACGGTGTGGTCACCATTTATGTAAACACATATTTCCATTTGAGAGGGTAGTGATTGGTCTAATGGATAGTGAGGTGGGCTGAAGATCGAAAGGCTGTGAGTTCAAATCCCGCCAGGAACACCACCACTAGTGTGCCCTTGAGTAAGGCACTTAGCCCTTAGTTACTCCAGGGAGAATGTCCCTGTAATCTGTGGGAAACACTTCACTCGCCTTCTGTCCTCCTCCAGCCATCCTGGAGCTGATGTACTCGGGGCCCAGCTTCTGCCGCAGAGCTCTGTCCACCGCCTGGTGCTCCTCAGCTGTGTAGGTCAACTGACAACACACAAACACAAACAAAGAACACAATCATACAGACCATGACTTCATAAAAGGGTGGGCCCTTAACCCTTATTGATGATTATTAATGATTGATTAAAACCCTGACCAAATGTCGTTAAACTGCATTCAAATTGATTTCATCTATTGAGCTGATACATTTAACAATATTTTGGAAATGGTTTGGAGCAGTGTGTTACAAAATGGGGTACGTTTCTCACAACCAGTTTTTAAGGTCAATAGCTGTTCAAATCCAAACAAACCTTTAAACTTCCTAGAAGAGAACTGAAGAAGTACTCCTTCTGCAGATTGGTCCATTTCAGAATAATATATATTAACTGTTTTGATTATAATTATTTATGCATTAATATGTTATCAAAGCTGAAAAAGGTGCAGCTAGTTATTTACTTTGTATACTGCAGGGTAGCTTCTTGTGAAATTACTCCAGGTGTAACTAGTCTTATTTAAAGGTGGGGTAGGTAAGTTTGAGAAACCGGCGCGAGATACACTTTTTGTTATATTCCATGGAATGCTCTTAACATCCCGATAGCAATGAATATCTTAAGTGCTTTGACAAAAAATCCATACAAAAATGTCATCTGTGGAAGCCGTAATACTGTAAAAAGCACGACCAATCATTTTAGCCGGCCCGGCTAAAATAACTGGATGGCCTACCTGCCTGTCAGCCTTCCATCTGTGCACAAACTTATCTCATGCCCTCATTGGTCATGTGCACGCGCATGTAGGAGGCGGGGCACTGTAAGGAAGTGGCAGATTTTTTCCAGCTGTGTATTTTCAAATTCTAGCGCACTCCAAAATTACCTACCCCACCTTTAAGTGCTGATGATATTTAATATCATTAATCCTAATCTGCAAAGCAACTAAATATATGAAATACATGTAGTGGAGTAAAATTACCATATTTATGTCTGAATTGTAGTGAAGTAGTAGAGTACAAAGTCACATAATATTTAAATACTCAAGTAAAGGGCAAGTATCTGAAAATGGTACCCAAGTACTTGAGTAAATGAAACGTACTTAGTTACTTCCCACCTCTGCTCACGGCGAATACTAAAAAAGTGGCAAAAATAATGACAGAGGCACAAAATGACTACAAAAATACCAAAGAAACTACAAAGTGACAAAAAAAACTATGAAAGGTTGTCAGTGAGATGTCTGTGCCCATGATCCGCCCCTGCAGCTACGCACCTGTCCGAAGCACCTGGGAGCAGAGCTGCTCCTCTCCCCGGCGTTACTGCTCATGACTGCTGTCCTGTAGTCACTGAAATAAAGATAAATGGAAACAGGTAGCTCAATGATAACTGCTGTCATCTCATATAACGCCTTACTCTGAGTAAGTTACTCATCTATAATGTCACTTAAACGCTTAAATGAACCTACAGCTAACGTCAAAGGTCTGAAAAACGTAGTTTAACAATGAACAACTCGTACATTTCAGCTGGCTTTAGTTTACCTATTACATAAACCATGGTCTTATTCCGTCGTAAATTAGATATCCCATTCATATAAACCCACACTTACCAGTTAAAATTCCGTTAAAAGTGATATTTGTGGTAGAATAAGCTAACCAGAGCGTCTGGATGTGTGCAACATTGAATCAAAACCAAAACACATCTGAACTTCCCGCCCGGACACCAAGGGGAGGGGTTTATGATGCCTTCGCGTACTGTCGGAGAATGTAAATGTCACAAATTATCGAAACTACTGTTTGTATTAATTTTCTCAGCGAGAATTCCACTCTTTGGCAGATGTGTAAGAAGTACTCTGATAATTTACTTTAGTTCAAGTAGCAATACTACATTGAAAAAGTACTGTTACAAGTCCTGCATTCAAAATTGTAGTCAAGTAAAAGTAATTTTAAAAAAGTAATGGCATTAAAATATACCTTCTAGTGCAAGAAGTAAAAATACTTATTTTCCAGTATGGCCCATTTTCGTATAATTAGTTTTAATGAATTAATGTCAATGTTGCACTTGGTAAAGGTGGGGAGTATTTAAATTACTCACTGCTGGGTAGCTTAACCTAAGATAATACATCATGATGTATTGGTTTATTTATATTCTGTATTGTAAATCCATCCCTGTCAAGTAGCTAGAAACAATATTTGTAAAAAATATAGTGAAGTAAAGTATAAAGTAGCTTAATATAAAAATACTCAAGTGAGGTACAAGTCCCTCAAAATTGTACTCAAGTAGTGCCTGAGTAAATGTACTTAGTTACTTTACAACACTGATATTTGGTCGTCACATTTGGAGCCAATGCTATGGTTGTACCTACTGTCAGTCAGTCGAATTCAGTTTTGCTAATATGATGTTATGTTTTATTTGTACACACTTCTTTTAGAGATAAAGCACTTGTATGCTGTCCCTAATGCGTGTTCTGTCTACACAAATGTTGGCAGATAGCATAACAAATATGGCAGAAGGAGAGTCACGAGAGTTTGGTTTCGACAGTTTACTGAAATCTTTACAATTTTACAATTTGCTTCAAGTATAAAGCACAAATACATCTTAACTGCTCACAGTAGCTTCTACGCACATGATTGATTTCCATGTTAACTTTAGCACTTAAAGGTGGGGTAGGTAATTTTGGAGAAATTTGAAAATACACAGCCGGAAAAAAATCTGCCACTTCCTTTCAGAACCCCTGCTCCAACACACACCAACGCGCACATAACCAATGAGGGCACGAAATAAGTTTGTGCACAGATGGAAGGCTGACAGGCAGGTAGGCCATCCAGTTATTTTAGCCGGGCCGGCTAAAATGATTGGTCGTACTTTTTACAGTACTACGGCTTCCACAGATTTTCATTTAATTTCAAACCTTTATTTAACCAGATTGGTCCCATTGAGATCATAGATCTCTTTTTCAAGGGAGACCTGCAGCATATAGGTTCCACATGAAACAATAAAGGACATTATACATTATATGTACAGGATACATAGTTATAGACATTTACAAGTGCCCATTGTATCAGCAAGCATTTCATTTAGCCTAGCTTTAAAAACATGCAGAGGAATGAGATTGCTCAGTTTCAATTCTTGCTGAAGATTGTTCCAAGCAAGTGGAGCTGCGCACATAAAAGCTGTCTTGGATGACATTTTTCATGGTTGTTTTGTCAAAGCACTTAAGATATTCATTGCTATCGGGATGTTAAGAGCATTCCATGGAATATAACAAAAAGTGTATCTCGAGCCGGTTTCTCAAACTTACCTACCCCACCTTTAAATGGCTTACAGTTTGCCATTTATTTCAAACATAAGTTTAACATGTAATGTCATTCTAAACAAAGAAAAAAGGTGATAAACTCACAAGTAAAGGCTTCCAAGGCACAACAGGTTGTACACGATTGAGAGTCCTTCTCCCAAGCCACATGAGACATTGTTTGTCTAAGAACTGTCCAGCCTCTTCCTGTTTACCATCTTTATTCCTGTTTTGCCAAATTCACACCAATCAAATGTGTTACTATGTCCATAGAAAGGTAACTTGCTGCAGTATTGGGTGCAATTGCATGCTATTTGGACTTCTACGAATTAGTTCATGTAAAAAACACACAAGAACTAAATCGAAATTGTCTCACTATGTAATGGTACTGCACTTTGTCTTTACAATCCCAGTATACTAATCATTTGATATCTGTCCCTCCACAGTTGCCAGAGCAAAGTGTCTGTATGGTATGCACAGAGGACGGATTGGTGGAGCCCTGCACATATTCAATGCAGCTGTTCTGTTCTATCAAATGTGTTCAATCTACTTGTGTTTTTTTTATGTTTTTCAAATTTCTTATTTAGTCCATTCGATTTTACACTTTTTTTGTGTTCTGCTATAGGCTATTTAGATTACTTCATGTAAAAAGTTAACGTTGCAACCCATCTACACAATAAGAAACAATTAATGATCTGCTCTAAACCAAAAATTACTACATTTCAAAATGCAATTTTTTTTCGATGTACAATTACTATCAAAACACGGCAAACCTCACTCAAATCTTTTTGATTCAAAATGCAAGAGGAAAGTCAATCCCACCACAACCACTTTCAAAACACCAGCAATTACATTACAAAAGCATAACTTTTCAGTCCAACCTGTAAAGACAATATGTAATCCATTGTTTTTATAATTGTGTTAGTGTAAACCCCTCTATGTTTTAGTTGCACAAGTCCTGGGGGGTATACTACGAAGCAGGATTTTCGTTTAGCCGGCTAAATTCAGGGAAAACTCCGGCTTTCCGGTCCTACGAAGCTGGTTCTCTTTTTAGCAGGCTAGATCTCCATGGTAACTTATGCTTAGCGGCTAACCTGGTCGGGACCAGGTTAGGTTGCAGGCTAAGAGCTCAACTCAGTGAAAGCACTGCCTGCTGACCAATCAAAGCTCAGTGTGCGGAGTTTAAAGCGATCAAGTCATATTACAGGAGAAAGGAAATACAGAAAAGCTGCCGTTGCAGGAAAGACGGCCGGCAAAAATCACCGACTGTGTGAACGTGAACATTAATAGAATATCACCTCCCATCTTCAGAGCAATCTGACTATTATAACATTAGCGTTAAGAAAGCTTACTTAAATATCTGCCACAACATAAGTAACCGGATCAGAGTAACATTAAGTAGCCTACAGTCCGCGGCATATCACTTCATAATGTATCATATATCTCCTTATCTGAGTCAGCTGAGCCGTATCTGGCCGTGCAACACTCACAGTGTCACATACTGTATGCAGAAGTATTATTTTAAGCAACACATTAAGTTGACGAAACACTCGAGACAAATGTAATTAAAGTTAGATCGTGTCTTAGACGGGGCAGTGATATCATAAACCTGTTAATGTGCGCATTCAAACACTTTTTCTTTTGCCAGCTGTATTCACCTTGCAGGTTCAGCTATGTGGCTTTTATCCTGGATAAAGTGTTTAAGTCATGGATGTTTAAAGTTTAACTTCTTCATATGTCTAATATTATAGCTGACTTTTCATTCAGGAAGTATGACGCTGCGCTGTCAGTACGCTTCTCCATGTTTGTGATTGGTCGAATGCTCCAGATACCACCCCTTTCATGTGAACGCGCACCTAACTAGATAGGGCACGGCTGGCTTGAGCGATCCACTTGATAACCAGCGTCGTATTACCGTTTAGCGAGAGCGCGTATGTTTTGGATTAGGCCAACCGGCTAACTCAAACATATCCAGGTTAGGTTGAACCAGCTTCGTAGTACAGGCCCCTGCTTGCCCTTTAAAAAATTATTCAAATCTGCTTCATAAATAAACCTTCTTGCAAAAACCAACATCCTTGAAGATCATCCATTGCTTTGACAGTCACTACTGTGAACTCTCTGCAAAACTAATTTAAAAGTGATATTGTTTGCGAACAGAAATATAAGTAGTAATGTCAAATGAAGAGAACATTGAAAGATAAAGTATGCAAATCTCACTTTTTTCCTCTTTTTCATTTGGTTAAAGAGATGTCACTTCTGCTAAGTGGATGTAATGAAGTTTGTGAACATTTTCCCACAGCAGTTTTAGTTCGATGGTTTCTCCTGTGTATATTGATCCTCAGGTGTGTGTTCAGTGTGGACTTCTTTCATGTGTTTTAACAGACCACTGTTGTGTCTGAATACTCTCCCACATGTTGTGCAAATGAACAGCTTCTCATCTGTGTGGATTCTTGAATGCCTTGTCATTGTTGAACAGTAACTAAATCTTTTTCCACATGTTTGGCAAGTAAATGGCTTCTCACCCGTGTGGCTTCTTATGTGGACTTTTAACTCACTACTACATTTGAATCCTTTGCCACATGTTTCACAGGAATATGGCTTCTCACCTGTGTGGGTTCTACTGTGAATCGTAAAGGATGTTAAGTGACTGAATTGTTTTCCACATGTTTGGCAAGAAAATGGCTTTTCTCCTGTGTGGATTCTTAGATGACTCTTCAATGCGGATATATAATTGAATCCTTTCCCACAGGTCTTGCAATCGTAAGGCTTCTCACCTGAGTGGACTCTCAGGTGGAGGGTTAAGTTACATTTACGTCTGAAGTCTTTCCCACATATTTTGCAAGAATAGGGCTTCTCACCTGTGTGGACTCTCAGGTGGATGGTTAAGTCACATTTACCTCTGAAGTCTTTCCCACACATTTTGCAAGAATATGGCTTCTCACCTGTGTGGACTCGCATGTGACTCTGCAATTTAGACTTGTACTTAAAACCTTTGTCACATATCTCACATTTTAATTTATGCAATATTGACTTAGTTGTGCTGTTAACATTGTAGCTTTGACTTTGAATAATGTTATCTCTCTGGTTTACTTCTGGCTCTGCGTGAGTTGATCCTGAGTCTCCATGCTTGCCAACTTTCTGATCTGGGCTCTCAGCTAGTGGAGAGTTGTGAGAGAGGAGCTGGTGGTCCCTGTTTGTGTATACAATCCCTT
This sequence comes from Pseudochaenichthys georgianus, assembly GCF_902827115.2. Taxonomy (NCBI): domain Eukaryota; kingdom Metazoa; phylum Chordata; class Actinopteri; order Perciformes; family Channichthyidae; genus Pseudochaenichthys; species Pseudochaenichthys georgianus. Next base: position 24,477,742 of record NC_047508.1, on the reverse strand, counting down.
CTTCTGATGGTACATAGCATTGAAGTGGAAACTGCCCAGGAGGATTTTCCTCGCCTTGACTCTGAGTGTCACTGATGCTCAGGTTCAGAGTCTGATCTTCACTGTGATCACTTTCCATACAAGTCGGAGTCAACATAAAGTCATCAGTCTCCTGCTTCAGTACAAGCTGCTCCTCACTGCTGCACAGCTCCTCTTGTTCCTCTTTAATCTGTGGAGGTCCTCCACTCTCTGGGTCCTCTTGGTTCACACTGTAGTTGTTCTCCTGAATGCAGAGCTGCTGCTCAGAGAGAACCTCCTCCTCCTCCTCCTTACAGACATGTTGCTGAAGGAGCTCTGGAAGGAGACAACACACTAAATAATACTTCTGTAAACGTTTGGAAACAAAGGCTACCCCATTAGTTCTGGTATATATTTTAACAGTTATGTTATACACCGAGAACATCAGTGTTGTGACATTTATGGGGGCATTTACTCACCTATCCTGTGTAACTTTATTGTGGGTATGATGTTCAACAGTCTGCGCTGACGATCAATCTCTTCCTCGTACTCGACGATAGTTCTTTCAAAAACTCCTAATATTTCTTCAGCAGCAGCAGTCAGTCTCTCGTTGACAAACTCTCTCAAACTCGGAACTGCAGACATTATTGTTGTTTAGCTTCAACCTAAAACATTTCAGTAATACGACTACAATATGCGTTTGAGCTAATTCTTCTTCTTCTTCTTCTTCTTCTTCTTTTTCTTCTTCGTCTTCTTCGTCTTCTGGTTTAATGGCGGTTGGCAAACAGCTATAAATTGCATTTACCGCCACCTTCTGGAATGGAGTGTGGATCAGCACGGTTTTAATCTAAATTCTAGATATTTCCTGTTTACTTCTGTTGTTTCTTCAACTTTCTTTTGAATACTATAAAGATGTCTGCCCTATAACTCCTCTGTCCCATTCTTCCTGACATTTCTTTTTGAATTGGGATTGTATCATGCTTTGTTTTGATTTCAGCCTTACTATATTTCACATTCATACTACTTTGTATTTTCCTTGTTGCCAACTTTGCATACTTGTCTGCTAACTCATATACCTCCACCCCAATGTGTGCAGGGATCCATATGAAGTAAATTATTTTTCCTTCTCTTGATATTCTTTGTAATGTTATTGCTATTTCCAGTATTATATCTTGTCTCTGAATGCAGTTGTTGAATGTTTTGCAATGCACTGCTCAGTGTTGTAGTCGAGTCACCAATTCACGAGTCCAAGTCACTCTCGAGTCACCACTCTTTGAGTCCAAGTCCGAGTCACCTAGGGAGAGTCGTATTCGAGTCCAAGTACGAGTCACCCAAGGAGTGTCCGAGTCGAGTCCGAGTCATCATTACCTGTTTTCGAGTTCGAGTTCGAGTCCAAGTCCGAGTCACCCAACAAGGAGTGTCTGACTCGAGTCCGAGTCATCATTACCTGTGTTCGAGTCCGAGTCCAAGTCCGAGTCACCCAAGAAGAGTCCAAGTCAAGTCCGAGTCACAAGTCTTCATGTATTAATCTTCGTGGATACATGTGTTGAAATGTAGCTGCTCCTCTTCATTGCTTTTATCCTGTCATGTTATACTAATGTGTCTATTGAACTGCTGTGAAGCGAGTTACAATTCTTGTAATATGCTATTACTAATATTAATATTATTATTTTTTTAATTATTGTAAATTACCTTTAATATGTCTAACTATATTTAAAATGAGTTACCTTTTAGAGAAGTGATTATATTTGTATGCCAACATTTTCTTATGGTAAAGTTTTCGTTTTGCACTTTTATTTTGATAGTAATAAGATCAGGACTCTTATTTTGTAGGAACTTTTACCGGAAGTCAATGGACAACGGAGCAGTGCATGACGGATAGATGACGAAAAAATTAACATAATACTAAATAGTTGCATTCTGTTTTTAGTACCTGGTTGATAAGGGCACAAGCTCTTACGTTGGTAATTATTGTATACAAGCAAGGGTGTGTAATAAACAGATACCATCAGTTAGAGAGTCTGACCATCATTCAGCCGGGGACGCTACAATTATTATTGTGAATGTTTAAATTCTATTAATAAAGATTAAGCCCCAGAAAGCAAATGACGACATTCTGCATGTTAAAGGGGACTTATCATGCAAAATGCACTTTTGTACGTCTTTTATGCATGAATATGTGTCCCCGGTGTGTCAGGTGACAGGGAACAAGTGTACAACCCTCTCTTTTCCTTCGTACCCAAATATTTAAAAACACTCCACCTATCATGGGAATGAGAGGGTGAGCAACGTCCAAGGCCATGGGCCAACCTCTCATTGCCATATAGGCTGTCGGCAGGCTGAATCTCCCCGAATCGCATCTGTGTTATTTGCCAGCATGTAGGCAGTGAAAAGTTGTGCTGTTGTTGCCTGCAAAAATCGGGACAAGGGACTGCATGCAATGCCATCCCTTGGAAAAACAGAATAATATGTGGCTGGACTTCATTTTCAAGGGGAATGTGCCAGAACACCTCAGCAAATGTCTGCTTGTGTGTTCTAAACATTTTAACTCAGACATGTTTATCAACTTCCCTCAAGTGAAAAGAGGATATTCTTCCAATCTAAAGCTAAAAACTGGATCAATACCAACCATCCAATTTGGAAGCTGTACGTTTTTCCATGTTAATATTTGCATTCCTTTTTATTTAGCAGTGTTTTTCCTGATAAAGTCATCTCTACTGCGTAGCTTGTAGCATGTAGCATGTAGATTCGCCGTATCAATGTCGCCTCAAACCCAAACAATAATCGGTTGGGTGTTTATATGTTTTTGTAACATTTTATTTCATTTTGTAAGCTCCGCAGTCTTTTCTATTTAAACTATCAGGCATTTGCTAACCTGTTCAGACATAGGCCTACTGCTGTAATGGCGATCTGTGTGAAGGCTGTAAAGCTACGCCCTAGCCGATACCACAAGTACTTATTCTCCTATTTATTAGTATTTTTGATCCTCTAAAATCATATTGAGTAAGTTATAATAACAAACGTAATCGTCTGTAGGTAAGTGCCGTTTTTTCCAGCGTTTTATGTAAAAGCTTTTGTGATTGTAGTCTTAAGAATGATGAAATATCACCGATCTGTAAGCTACACGAATGAGACGTGATGTGATTCAGCAGTCTTTATTACTTGTTTGCACCGGTTTGCACAGATGAATAAACATATGTATGTGTGTGTGCACGACTGTTAGGATACAACAGTGTGTGTACAGTATGTGTGCGCAATTGTTGCAAGAAGGGGGGAAAACACAACGCTGCACAGCTCCGTTGATGGGACTTGGCTAATTAGCGGCTTGCACTCATACAGTCTGTCTACTGAGCTCAGCCCCTCTCCAACACATCAGCTTTGCTAAATAGACAGCGTTAGCCCCCATCTTTTGGGATTTCAGATTATAATTATCCAAATAGTATTTTCTCATCCTGAATACTAAATTGAGATGATTTTGTTCTAACTATGTTTCTTATATACAGGCCAGCACCTCACATACTACCAGCGGAAAACCTGTGATGATAGATTCTGCATGTCAGACTGACCCACCGAAGCAGAATTGGAGGACAATTTAGACACCAACATTTTTGAAAAATGAACCTTTTATTTTACAATTTCTTTTTATCTATTTAGGAAAAACAGATAATAAACCATCAAAAAAAGTGATTTGCCCAGCTAGGCATGAAATGTATTCTCTAATTATAGTAACAGGGTTGAAAGTAACAGGGTTGAAAATCAATGCTAATTTGAGCTTTAACCTCAGGAATTATTGCTAGATGTAGCATGTAATGCTACTTTCAAGGCAAGGACAAACTTGGATATCTAATGAAAGAAAGATAACTTTGAAATTAATATGCTTTATTCTGATAATATCAGTAACAGGGTTGAGTGGGTCAGAGTGCCACACTCTTTTAAGACTGAAAAGGTTGTAAAAATATGAAAAATAAAAGAGAGGACTTAGTTTTGGTCTACCCATGGCACTAGCACATGGCTTGCTGATGTCACTCACTGTGTCATCTGACTTATAGTTTTTTCACTTCCTGTGCCAATCTAAAAAGGTTTGGGTAACAGGGTTGAACGCATGTTGAGGGACACACTGTCTGTGCAAAATTACTGTTATCTAAAATATGTTTATGATTTAACAAATTGATTTTACCATTACAAGAGACATATATCAATAGAATAATACCAAAAAAAGTAAATAAAATCCCTATTTTAAATGTTATATTTGACATGCAAGTTGGTCACCAAGAAGCGGGGACAAGAGAAAAATGCCATTTAAGGGGATGTTCGAGAGCTATTTGATAATTTAAATAATATTTTGAAACCACTTTTTCTACAACTTTATATACATTTTGTCTCAAGACAAGTATGTTTAACACAAGTGCATGTTTTATCATTTTGGGCATGGATTATTAGATTTTTTATATGGGGGACATGAAATGTCCTCCAATTCTGGAATGACCCTAAACTGTATTTTGTATGGGTTCAATTAACCGTTGATTTTGACAATAAAGTTCCGACAGTTTATATAAAATGTGTCATGATTATTCATTTTTGATGGGTAAAGTAGGCCTATATGCTGATTTCAAAAGCAAAAGGTTGTGTGTGGACTTTTTTCGTCATCAACAAATGGGTGTGTTATGCCATTGCTTTGCATGCATTGTATATAATATAATAGTAACGCCATGTACAATGACAGAATGAAATGAAAGATTGCATAAAACCATATACACCAGTATTTATTTTCATGAACAATATTAGCATACGTTTTACAAATTCGCATACGCTCGTGCCGGGGCCGTGACTCGCCCCCCTCTTCTGCCGGGGGGTGTGATGAGCTGCAGCTCATTTGCATGAAAGCTACGTCACAGAATCAGCCCTTGCAAAAACAGGGCTGGAATAGAGCGAAATGAGGCATGGCTAAAATGCATGATCTGTTTGGTATTTTGAAAAAAAAAAATTCACAGACATGTTTTATATAGGTAGGCCCTACAATATATTTTTCAAATATAGCATGATAGGTCCACTTTAAGTAGTCATGTACTTTCGTGTTATCAGCTGAATCTTTATTTATTGATTAGATCACGTTACTCTGATGATAGTGTTCAAGATAACCTATATGTCTGAACCATAGACTGTATATAAAGGTCTGAACTCGATCCTTACGGCCCGTCCAACATCCAATCACATGAATCTCCCGCCCCGGACACACAAGCACGCGGTTTTATTGGCTAAAGATTGTACTGGCATATGATTTGATTGGTTGACGCCTCCGTCAAAGCTTCAAAAGTAGAACATTGCTCTACTTTTGAAGCGAGCAACGCGAGCAAAGCGAAGCGACGGAACCACAATGCAGTTCGGCAAAGCGTGAGGTCACCCCATTCAAAGTGAATGGGCAGAAGCGTCGAAGCTTCAACGCACACCGCCGTATGGACGGGCCGTTACGGCCCCTACACACGGCGGCGTGTGTTGAAGCGGAAGCGCCAGCCAATCGAATCATATGCCAGTACAAGCTCTAGCCAATCAAACCGTGTGCTTGTGTGTCCGGGCGGGAGATTCATGTGATTGGTTGTTGGTCGAGTTTCAGACAAGCTCACCGGCAAGCTTCAACGCACACCGCCGTGTGTAAGGGCCGTTAGAGTAATGTGTTACGGAGCCTTCTCTTCAATATTTTTTCCACATAACGAGCATTTTGCGCTGCTCTTTTCCAATGTGGAAGCAGAATGTGCAAACATACAGCACGATGCGGGGTGTGTCTCTAGACATCTTTAGACTGGAATAGCGGGGTCCAGTGCGTGAACTCGCCTCACATGTGCACACGCCAGGATAGAGGACATCAGACTCCAGAGAAAACTTGCTCGAGTCCAAGTCGGAGCGTCAATGTACAAGTCGAGTCTGAGTCATCGTGGGGGGAGAAATTCACAAGTCCGAGTCCAAGTCATTGTGCGCGAGAATTCACGAGTCCGAGTCCAAGTCATCGTGAGCGAGAATTCACTAGTTCAAGTCCGAGTCGCGTCAATCAGTGCGCGAGTCCGAGTCGAGTCACGAGTCCCAACAATCGGCACTCGAGTCCGAGTCCAGGACTCCATCTCTGGTACTGCTGGAGTCAAATCCTATTAACACCTTCTTCATACGACCTCCTTCCACCCAATTCAGAGCTAGAAGAATAGCCAGAAGCTCCCCAGTATACACAGCCAGACCATCGCTAACTCTTTCGCTTTTCATAACCTCAGATTCTGGAATGATAAATGCTATCCCCACTTTATTATTTTCTGTTTTGGACGCGTCAGTAGGCCTATATACTTTTGTAAAATCCGGGTACTTATATTCTAAATGATTATTGACCTTCACTTTGTTTTTAGAACTTCCTTTTGCCTCATCTAATAATCTGAAATCCACATATGTCTCCTGCAACGTCCAAGGCACTGTTGGATTTATCTCTGCGTTAGCTACTCCTAGCTCATGCACCCTATTTCCTATAGTTCAACCAAAACTTTCCATTTGTCGCTTTTCCCACTCTTGATAAATCATTAGTAGGCTACGTTATGCACTGGACGATTATTATTATTATTATTATGTCCTTTTATATTTGCCCAGTAAGTTATTGCTATTTGTATCCTTTTTTCAAGAGGCATTTCCCCCATTTGAACCGCTGTAACATTTGAGCTAATTCAATCTTCGACGTAGCTGAAAGGGGACCTATTATGCTATATTTTAAAAATATATTGTGGGGCCATACCTATACAAAACATGTCTGTGAAGTTCTTTGCTTAAAATACCAAACAGATCACCCATTGTAGCCATGCCTCATACCCCTCTATTCCAGCCCTGTGGGGGTGCTAGTGGAGCACGCTCATGTACTGTCAAGTCGCCGGAGCCTCGTAGCGGGGGCTACTGCGGACTGCATAAAGCAGACTCTTCACACTAACGCAGGATCACTTTTTCTTCAGGGCAGGGAAGGCTACTGTCCCGCTGCTGCTGCCTCTCTGTTGGACTCTGTTTGGGGGGTGGGTGCTGGTGGAGCACACTCATGTACTGTCAACTCGCCGGAGCCTCGCAGCGAGGGCTACTGCGGAGCGCATAAAGCAGACTCTTCACACTAACGAAGGATCACTTCTTCTTCAGGGCAGGGAAGGCTACGCAGTACGCAGGCTACTGTCCCGCAGCTGCTGCCTCTCTGTTGGACACTGCACATTACGAGTGGGGGGCGAACGAACTAACCACTCGGTGAGCGCCACAGCGCGTGCCAGATGAGAATGTCTGGCGTGCCAGATTTGGCCCGCGGGCCGCCAGTTGATGGTCACTGAGCTATAGGCTTTTAAGATTACTTCATTAAAGGCTTAAAGGTCCCATGTCATGCTTTTCTGATCATTACCCATCCCCTTGTGTGTTATGAAGGTTTTTATGCATGTAAACGGTCTGCAAAGTCACAAACCCTCAAAGTACACCCTGTAGCGAGTAAAACTCTAACACAGAAAAGACCTGTCTATGCTGCCCCAGAACGCCTAGTTGGAGATTTATCTTTTTCTTCCTGGGTATGGTGACGTGCCCATACCCAAATGGACCCATTGAACCGTGGATTGGTCCAAATAGACCAATCCGCGGACTTCCTCACACACACACACTCATCTTTTCTCAGCTGCAACTCCGCCAATTTCTCCTCCCTGAGACGGCGGGACTCGGCGAGGCTGTGTGTGCACTGCTCACACACAGACTCACCGAGTCCAGTAGAAGTCCAGTAGAAGCTGCTGGGACTCCCAGCAGCTTCTACTGAAGCCAGTCCCCAACTCCGGGGACTTCGGGTGGCAGTATACGCCGTGAAGTTGTTTGCGGCCTGCCAGTAAACCCAAAGTAGAAGAAGACGAAGTGACGTCAGCAGCTCATTTGTAATCTTCCCTCAGGAACTTATTCCGGTGTGAACGCGATCGGCTCTTAGTTCCATAGGGAAACTAAGTGCTGGGAACTAAGTACGGCAAAGTACTTGGTGTGAACGTGGCTAATGTGAGTTTGGAAAATTGCACAATATAAATCTATTCTAGTAGACCTCAACAATGGAATTCTGATCAGTAGAAATGCCATGATATGGGACCTTTAACATTGCAACCGACCCACATCAGACAATAAGACACGTTTTCTGCTCCAAACCACCTTTGTATTTATTTAAAGACAAACTCTACATTTAAAATGCAACAAAAAAAAATGTGTCTGTACAATTACTATCAAAACACGGCAAACCTGACTCAAAACTTTTATTGAAAATCAAAGAGGAGCATATAGTCAATCCTCCCACAACCACTTACAAATGCATTACTTTTCATGTGATTTTTTGTTTGACAGAAATAGGTTTTCAGTCCTTGTTGGACTTTTATAAAAAAATATTCAAAGCTGCTTCATCAATAAACATTCAGACAAAACCAGCATCCATCAAGATCACACCATTGCTTCTCGTCACTACTGTGAACTCACTGTGGAACTAACATTTATAAGATAAGATAAAGATAAGATAAGATGTACTTTATTGATCAAAATTTGGGGAATGTTAGCGTTGCAACAGCATAAAAAGACATGGCATTGTACATTAGAGAAATTAAAAGACTATCCATCCATCCATCTTCTCCCGCTTATCCGTGGTCGGGTCGCGGGGGTAGCAGCTCCAGCAGAGAGCCCCAAACTTTCTTTTCCCTGGCGACATCAACCAGCTCTGACTGGGGGATCCCAAGGCGCTCCCAGGCCAGCGAAGAGATATAATCCCTCCACCTGGTCCTAGGTCTACCCCTTGGTCTCTTCCCAGCTGGACGTGCCTGGAACACCTCCCTAGGGAGGCGCCCAGGTGGCATCCTAACTAGGTGCCCGAACCACCTCAACTGGCTTCTTTCGACGCGAAGGAGGAGCGGCTCAACTCCGAGTCCCTCCCTGATGACCGAACTTCTCACCTTATCTCTAAGGGAGACACCAGCCACCCGGCGGAGGAAACCCATCTCGGCCGCTTGTATCCGCAATCTCGTTCTTTCGGTCATGACCCATCCTTCATGACCATAGGTGAGGGTAGGAACGAAAATGGCCCGGTAGACAGAGAGCTTTGCCTTCCGGCTCAGCTCCCTTTTCGTCACAACGGTGCGGTAAAGCGACTGCAATACCGCTCCCGCTGCTCCGATTCTCCGGCCCATCTCACGCTCCATTGATCCCTCACTCGAGAACAAGACCTCCACCTCCCGCACAAGCTCCGGCTCCTTCCCCCCCAGAGAGGTGACGTTCCACGTCCCCAAAGCCAGCTTCTGCCGCCCGGGTCTGGTCCGTCGAGACCCTCCGCTTTCACTGCCACCCTTCTGGCAGCGCACCCGACCCCATCGATGTTTCCCGTAGGTGGTGGGCCCGCGGGACGGAGAAGCGGAGGTGTTGCCCACGTTGCCTTTTCGGGCTGGGCCCGGCCGGCTCCGTGGCAAGCCCGGCCACCAGACGCTCGCCGACGAGTCCTCCTTCTGGGCCTGGCTCCAGAAGGAGGACTCCGGGCTTCCTCCGGGCCGGGTATCCTCACTTCTTGTTCTTGTTTCTTTCATGAGGTCTTTTGAACCAATCTTAGTCTGGCCCCTTGCCTGAGACCAATTTGCCATGGGAGACCCTACCAGGAACACAAGGTTCCAGACAACACAGCCCCCAGGTTCATCAGGGCACGCAAACCTCTCTACCACGGTAAGGTGCTGGTTCTTCAGAGAGGTTAATTAATTAAAAGACAAGAAATAAACAATTCAAAATGTAAATATCTCAAGTAGAAATAAAATAGCATTACAAAAGAAGAAAATATACATGTTGAAATACAAATGTACAGTAAACAAAATATAAAGCAGAATATTATATATACATTAAGTGTGTAAGGAATGGAATATTAATTGAATATAAATGTAAAATGTACATAGTGAGTTTAAGTCCAGTTATCCAAGAGAAGCTATGGAGCAGAGAGTTCTCTGCCAGCCAGAGGTGATTTGTATAGAGTTATGGCAGCAGGCAGGAATGTTTGATGCCAATGACAGAGCCAGCTATCTCGATTATGGAAATAGTTTTAAAGTAATATATATATATATATATATATATATAGGTCACATGGGGGTAACAAAAACGTATCAAAGAGTTTTAAAACACTTCTTTTGGCCAGGACTTAAGTCTGATGTAGTTCTTTATTGTCGAACATGTCATGTGTGCCAAGTTGTTGGTAAACCGAATCAGGTGATTCACCCTGCTCCTCTCATTCCTATTCCAGTAATGGGAGAGCCATTTGAAAGGGTGATTGTGGATTGTGTGGGACCCTTACCTAAAACTAAAACTGGAAACCAGTTTCTCTTAACTGTCATGTGTGCTTCCACTAGGTTCCCAGAAGCCATCCCACTACGGAAAATTACTGCCCCGGTCATCACCAAGGCACTTCTGAAGTTTTTCTCCATGTTTGGTCTACCGAAGGTAGCCTAGTTCAAACAGACCAAGGTACCAACTTCATGTCTAAAGTGTTTGCCCGGGTACTTGACACCTTAGGTATCAAACATGTGACATCCAGCCCATATCATCCTGAAAGTCAGGGGGCATTAGAGAGGTTTCACCAGACTATGAAATGCATGTTAAGAAAACATTGCCATGAGTCTCATAAAGATTGGGATGACGGTGTTCCTTTAGTGTTATTTGCTGCCCGTGAAGCTGTTCGGGAGTCTCTAGGTTTTAGTCCTGCTGAGCTAGTGTTTGGACATGAGGTCCTTTAAGAGCTCTCCCACATGTTGTGCAAATACACGACTTCTCATCTGTGTGGATTCTTAAATGCTTTTTCAGCGTTGAACTGTCACTAAATCTATTTCCGCAAGTATTGCAAAGGTACGGCTTCTCACCTGAGTGGACTCTCATGTAGTGTTGTCACGATACCAACATTTTGGTTTCGATACCAAGTTAAGAATTGCGATTTTGATTCTTTTCTTTTATTGTTTTCATGATCAATAAAATTGTAGTTTATCTGTTAAGTATTTTCTTACAACATGGTCTCTTCTTTATACTTGAGTTTATGTGATTTATTTGATAGTTAACTTTATATTTTATTAACATGTAATAGTACATTAATATAAATAATTATTGACAAAATGTACATTGCAGATGTTAGCCACATTGGTAAGTTAGCTAAAAAGATAGCCATATTAGACAGTTATCATTGCCATTAATTGCCTCGTCAAACTACGAAAACGTTAGTTTGTCACAAAATAAATTACATTTGTTTGACTTAGATTTGAGGGCATGGGCTTGAGCATGATGTAATAGGCTACATGCACTAGGGTCTGAGACGTACTTCCGCCTTAGCCGTAATACTGCTTGGGAGCTTCCGGTTTGCTTCCGGTCTGCGTAGCTGAGCGTCCACAAATGTTTTACTGTTTAAATCTATGGTTTAAATATGAGTCGACGGAAGATTTTCAAAACGGAGCATTTGCAAAGACAAGTAAAGAACTACTCCGAGCACTGCTGTGTCCCACTTTGTACGGCATCAGCTAAATTTAACGGGGTCCTAAGTTTCCAATGGCTTTCCGACCGAACTCGAGCTGCGAAGACAGTGGCTGGTTAAAATACGACGCGATAACTTCACAATCTCCTCTCACTCCAAGGTCTGCAGTCGTCACTTCGCTACGGATCAACTAATAGAGCCAAAAACCCTTGATGGCCGTAGGAGGCTTGTGAAAGGTGCTGTACCAACTCTGTTTGAGTGGAATCACTTCACTGCTCAAACACCGCGGGCTAGTGTTTGGGAGAGAAGGGAGCGGCCCACTGAACCAGTCTCTCGGGAGGAGCAGGAAGAGCACATGGATGTCCGTGACCATGATTACTGCTCAGCCCCTGAACTAGCTTCACTGGACATGTCCTCTCAAGCTACAGAAGACAACTCCAAAACAGTGGAGGATCTGCAGAAGCAACTGCAGGAGTTAAGAGTCCAGCGAGAGTTTTGCTTACAGCGGTTTGCTGGCTCCGACGACAACATCCGATTCTATACCAGGTAATGTTTTGGCTAAATTCTATCCAAGTTTTTGAGATGGGTTAGCTTATAAAGAATCCTGTTTACCTGCCGTTTGACTGCTGACTATATGCATGCAGTGTTGGAATAAGTAGGCTACTCAACTTAACTGAAGTATAAGTACAAATACTATGGTTTGAAAATACTCCTGAACTGAACATGTAGAATCATAAATCATGTGCTTTTATAAGTAACTAGAAACTATGAAGGTTAACTAAATGTGGTGGAGTAAAACATACTAATACTAACAACATACTGATAATACTTTACTACAAGTGGAAATCTTCAAAACCTTACCAAAGTAAAAGTACATGTCAATATCCACTGCGTTTCTCCCAGTTGCACACTTAAGAATGAAGAGTAAAAGTAGTCATTCTGTGTAAAATGTTCCCTTTATGTTTTAGATTATTACTGCTGCTTTAATGTAGTTGTTACATGTTACTGCTGTATATTACTATACCTGCACCAAGTGCCTTCTTAATCAGTCTATTTGAATTGTAATGTATTACAGCAAACAAGAGGAAAGCATTAGCCCATGTGTGTCAGTTAACGGGTCATTAATGACTGACATGTGTCTTTTGTGTACAGATTCCCGAGCTATAACCACCTGATGGCCTTCTGGTTTCTGATTGAGCCTTCCATTTATAAAATGGTTCGTGTCACAAGAGCGATATCAGCTGCCAAGAGGAATGAAGAAGTGGTTACACACGCACGTCCATCAACGGTAGGCTACGTTTCTTTTAACACACACTCTAAACACAAACTGAAGGGAAAATGTTTCTCTGACATTTCATTGCTTTTGTGTAGGCTAAAAGGCTGTAGTACTCAATCATTTTTGAATACATCAGAGAACTAAAACAACTTAATGTTTTTCCCATCGTGTGCTACTCTCATGACATTAATATAGTACCCTTTTTTTGTTTTTATCTTCCAGAGACAGCTGCTTCAGCCAATTGACGAGTTCTTCCTTTTTCTCTGCTTCCTGTCGGTGGGTTTGAAAGAAAGGGACCTTGCAAACCGCTTCAACGTACACCAGTCCACTGTGAGCCGCATCATTGCAACATGGACAAGTTTTCTTACAACTTTATTGGGGTCACAGTGCATCTGGCTTACACCTGCAGAAGTTCAAGCCCACCTCCCAGAGGCATTCAAAGATTTCCCAGACACACAGGTGATCCTGGATTGCACAGAGCTGAGGTGTCAAACACCATCCTCACTCCTCCTCCAAAGTGAAATGTATTCTACATACAAATGTCACTGCACCATGAAAGCCCTGGTTGGCATAGCCCCACATGGCGCAGTGACATTTGTTTCCAGTCTGTATGGTGGTTCTGTCAGCGACAAGGAGATTTTCAAACAGTCTGGAATAGCTGCGTTGTTGACTGAAAACATGGCAGTGATGGTAGATAAGGGCTTCCTGATCAGCGATTGCTGCAAATGCAAAGTGTACTGCCCACCTTTTCTGTCGAAGCAGAAGCAAATGCCAGCCTATCAGGTGAGGGAGACACAGGCCATTGCCAGACTGAGGGTTCATGTGGAGCGTGTCATCAGGAGGATAAAAGAGAACAAACTTTTTGATGGCGTCATCCTCCTGTCCCATGCCTACAACATAAACCAACTGTTTGCAGTAGCATGTATGCTGTCAAACTATCAGAACAAAGCACTGGTCAAGAAATGGGTGAAATAAGACAAGATGATGACACCTGTGCAGGTAGCTGTGATTAAGCTGGGTGAGCACACCGTGTTGCCTGACACACGCCAGTGTTTTGTTTGAATAAATGGTAAATAGCAAATTACAATGCGTTGATGATTTCTTACAAATGCAATGATTTACTATTCATTACAAAAAAATCACTTCACTTTATTGTCTTTTTAAATACAATTGTATATTTATTTACATATATGAAATGTGAACAAACAAACAATATACAATATAAACAATATATATCAAAAACAAAATATTAAAATCACATTTTGTTGTCATTCAGAACACATGATTGAGGGATTGCCTCCTAAAAACAATGGCGGCTGAGCCAGGGTCTAGCAGTTAACTGCTCACAGAGTTATCAATGGCTGCAGTGCCCACTACTTTTGTAATGACAGGTACTTCGGCATGTATGTGTAAAAAAAAAAATAAGTCTACTTTTTCTCTGATTGCTCTTTGCACTTCTGGATCTGTGTATATTCTTTGCATCAGGTAGTCCTCCTGTGCCCACACTACAAAGTCACACCACTGCATCCCAGACACAAGAAGTTGACCCTGTACTTGCCAGTAATAGGCATGGCTTTTCTTGAGCTTAGGGGAGCCACATTCCATCTGCACATATTTGCAGTCGACATAATTTGGGACATTGGGACATTTGAATTCAACAAGGCCAAATTGGGGATATTCTGTTGGGTCAAATACAACTCCATCAGGGGAGGCACCAAGCCAGGGCGTAGAGGGGTGAATGACAAGGCCACAAGGGGAATAGTTCACGTTTGCCAGTCTACTGTATTCAGCTGCTACTGTGGGCTCCATCTCTGCACCTCTCCTCATTTCTGCAGTCTGCCTTGTACCTTTGAGTATTCGCTCTGCAAGAGAGTTAGCAGAGCTCTCACCTCTGACGTGACAAATCTCTCTAAACCTAGAGGCAGTAACCCTGGGTTTGCGGAGCAGATGCCACTCTGAGCTAGAGCTTTGCTCACGGGTAGCCTCCTCAATTTTGTGAGACATTTCTAAATCAACAGATAAGCTGTTAATATGCAGTTGCTCCTCTTCTGAGCACACCAGCGGTAAATCACATGGCAAGATCACATACCCCTCTATGGGCAAGTGGGGTGTTGGTGGTGTGTCAGTGTGAAGTGTGGTGTACCGAGACGTCAAAGCAGGCATCTGATAGGACAGAACACTGCCCTCCTGCACAATCCCGAAGGCACTTTCCACAAGGGGCTTGTCAGGTCTCATGTTCATTGTGGTCACAAGCGGTCTGTCTTCAATGCTGAACGCTGAGTATGCCTCCGTAACTCTGAACAGGCAGGGATCTGGTAATGGCCCCACCATGCCTCTGTAGAATCCACTCCTACAAAGAATGGCAAAGACAATATAGCACATTAATGCGACAATAAAGGTTAGGAATACAGCACCAGAATTATGAATTTAAAAAACACAGGAAACACAATTTTCCAGCTAAACTGACCTTACTCCAGTCTGCACCATCCTATTTGGTACAGGCTTGGTGAAGACCATGGAGTTGATGGGCCCTGGCTTCACACCCTTAAGGAAAAGACAAGTACTGTTCGTTGAGTCACTTTAAAACAAAAACTATGTGAAAGATTACAAGTATTTGAACCTCATTGAAATTACCATTGTTCGCGGCTTGTGCCATTGCTGTTCCGATTCAGTACAGCTATGCACAGGTGGCACAACTGACATGTTCAGTTCAGTGTAATGTGCTGTTTGGAACAGCAATGCTACTGTGTGATTGCACAAAACAGTTCCTGCAACACAGGAGCACTGGTTGTGCGTGAGCACCACTGGTGATGAATCACGAAGCGTTATCTAAAAAAGAGAGAAGAAATACTAGTGATTAGTAACCTCACTTGTGGTAAATGAGCCAGGAGGTTATGAGTAGAATTATTGGTTATTTTTACTGACCCATTATCCTAGAAGAAGCATGTATTCCTGAATGCTTAGTGTTACCCTCTTACCCTACAATACCACAATGAACTTTCTTTGGAAACTAAGATGCCTTGAAAATTGTATTAAAGCAGTTTTGACTATATATTTGAACCCCCATACTTACACATCCATAATCAATGTAATAATATCTGACCAATCAGCTGTGATAAAGCAGTAGGACACTGTTGAGATTCCCTTAAGGTAAACTAATGTTTAACTGAACTGAAACTCAATAAACAGGGGGGAACACAGTGGCAATGTTGCCTGCCTACACTCAAACTGTGTGCTGTCTCGCTCTTCCTCATTGACCTGTAGCACAAGGCTCTCACACTGACCTGCCCTGTCAGCCTGTCTTTATTGGACACTGAATGAAAAAAAACAGAGCAACAGCGTTAGATCTATACTCACGTCAAAACATCTATGGCAACATTGCTTTACAAAAGCCGATACCATTATGCAGTGTGGCTAACAACAAGACAACCTTGGCTAGGCTATAAGGCTATTAAACGATAGTATTTGTTAGCAAAATGGCTAATGTTTTAAAGAATTAACACCAGAAACAGTACATAGCGTTACCCAGAGCCCTATAGTAGTCTACTATAGTAATAGTATAATAATAATAATAATAATAATAATAATAATAGTAGTTATACTATAGGGCTCTGGCGTTACCTAGCTTTTGACAGCTAACGTTAGCATAACCCGGAGCATAAGCTAGCTGGTTAGTACCTGTTACCTTCTTACCTTCATAGTTGTGTATATATGACGCAGCATATAATTTGAAGCCTTTATTGAGTTTGCTGGCTGGGGCTTTAGTCGTCCGGCAAATCCGATGAACATCCGACATTTTTAATTTCGGAGGCAGCGGGTGTAGAAGGTCGTCATTTTTCATCAACAGGAAATGCATCAGCAGCTCTGAGTAGAATGCGGAAGTGACTGTGCATGTAGCCTATTATGTTTGTTATGCCGTAGGTTGAAGCCTTGCCGTGGATTGAAGCCCTGTTCGCGGGGACGCGCAAAGGTGACGTAATCGCCTGTGTTGAGCGTTCGCCTTATTTTCACCCTTTTCAAAGCTTTTTTCTCTCTTTTGAGAGATATATTAGGATTAAACAGCAAACGGCTGAATAAATAATGTGCATACAATTGCGAGGAGGCTCGTTTTAAGGACACGTTTTTCAGATCTGTCACAATCTTCGTATTGGAATAAATTTACGTTTTTGAGTGTATAGTCCCACTCTGTTATATTCCTCCTTCCTGCAGAACAGACAATGACAGGATAATATGTGATTTGTCAATAGTCCTATTTCTTAAAACCTTCTCTGTTGTTTAAGTGTCTGATAACCACGAATAGTAAGCAATGATATAACAGTAATGATATCACATATATGATCATATCAGACACTGTGTTATTTTCAATCAAGCCTAAAAAAGAATGTGTTCAAACTGGCTTCACTCACTTGAATTGCTCCTTTGAATATCCTTTTTATATATCCCTACTCAACACATGTTTGTATTGTAATGCCACTCCTATTTTTTTTCAATTGTATTTTAAGGTGACATTGAATGCTTTGAAAGGTGCCCTAAAATCAAGTGTCATTAGGAAGCCTCTATAAGAGGCTTCCTAATGACGTCACGGGATTTCGCGGCAGCCATGTTGGAGTACCACTCGTACCACTCTACTGGCGGGAGCGTTCAAAAATGGCGAAAATGAAATGATACTACAAATCACTAAACCCGGAGGATAAGACCGTTTACAGAGACAAATGTGCGTCGATTGGTTCGGTGGACCCTTATTTGATTCCCGTTAATGATTACAGCACCGACATAAATTCATGGCCTTCACTTTCCTACTTTGATATCGTGAACTACCTCGTTTTTTCGCCTATTCCATTGTACACCATGGAGGAAATGAAGGCGTACAAAGGACTCGATGCACATAACCAGTTCACATCCGGGTGGATCCGCGACGTTTGCGTTGCATATCAAGGAGATGTGGCTGTAATAGCTGGAAAAGTGAGTAAATATTTCGTGAGGTCCTCTTCAGCTGGCTTTTTAAATATCCCTAAAGTCCCCCAAAATGAAATGTGTGAGGCTGCACTACCCTACCAAGAAATATCAGAGGCCAACTCAGTGGAAATGTTTAAACACCAGCTTTGTATTTATGTTTACTTTAATTTATAGGGATATTGTTGCATCAATAAACTTAGTCTTGTGTCTTATTATTTATTTTTATTATCATACCTTTTACCTCCTCCTGTCTCTTAACCTGTTAAAATGTTATATGTTGTTGCGATGCTGCATGCACCTGTAAAGGTCTTAACATCTGATCTGAGGGGAATTTCTTGTGGTTTATTTTTAACTTGTGATGTGTGCCATTTTGTAAAGCACTTTGAGCTACACGTGCTTTATGAAAAGGTCTTTATAACTAAAGCTTTATTATATATTGCAATATATTTAAATTACAAAAGTTGTGAACCTATTCTTGACCACCCACTGGTTGTGTAAACAATCAGTATTTGAAAGTAAAGTTGGACCAAAATATTGGTGGTTCTAAATAGTCAACAATCCAATAATATTTTTGTATTTTATTTTTCAGGTATTGCATTCTCAGAGTATTGGGCTGCCGCCAACATGTCCGTGGGTACCGTCATCACAGCTAACTGCAACTGCAAGGCTGGTTTGGGATCGACATGTACCCATGTTGCATCTCTCCTGTTCTACATTGAAACAGCTGTACGGATACGTGATGCCAAGACAGTTACCCAGGAAAAGGCGTATTGGCTTCTACCTGGATCAGTGAAGGATGTAACACCTTCCCCTGTTGCTGACATTGACTTTAGTTCGGCTAAAACACGAAGGAATCGTTTAAGCCAAGCAATTGACAGTCTTGGTGATGCAGCTAATTTAACAACAACAACAACAACAACACCACCACTTTTACGTCACTCGAGGGAAATTCCAAAAGCGACAGATGCTGAGCAACAGTCTTTCCTGGCATCACTGAAATCTACTGGAAGGAAGTGTGCAATATTGACAATCTCAGCTCCACACAATGTCGATTTTGTCCCAAAAGTGACTTTGTCAACATTTCCTAAGCCGCTTTCTAGTTTAAAAAGTGAGAACTGCCTAGAAATGGACCATAAAGCGCTTACAGAACATTGCCAACGGATCAATGTAGCTATCACCAAGCCGGAGGCGGATGTCATTGAGAAGGCAACAAAAACACAGGCCAAATCCAAACTCTGGTATCGATACAGAGCTGGGCGGATTACAGCATCTCGTATGAAGGCAGCATGTTCAACAAGTGCAAGTAAACCATCGCTAAGCTTGATTAAAGCTATTTGTTACCCAGAAGCCACAACATTTAAAACTGCAGCTACTGAATGGGGATGTAATCACGAGAAATCAGCACGTGAAGATTACATTGCAATTATGAATCAACATGACAGTTTCATTTGCCAGGATTCTGGGCTCGTGTTATCGCCAACATTTCCATATTTAGGTGCTACTCCAGATGGTGTTGTGTCCTGCAAGTGCTGTGGTGTAGGTGTTTTGGAAATTAAATGCCCCTACTGTGTTGCTGCACCGTCAGACCATACATGTCTGGAATCACGTGATGGACAGGACAGGCTGAAGAAGACCCATGCCTATTTCTATCAAGTGCAGACCCAGTTATTTCTATGCGATGTTGAATATGCTGACTTTGTTCTGTGGGTGAATGGAAAGATTCATCTTGAACGCATAACCCCAGATATTGACTTTTGGGAGAAGGTACACCCCAAAGCTCATGAATTCTTTCAGAAGGTCATTCTCCTGGAGTTGAGTGGGCAATTCTTCACCAGAATTCCCAGTGCAACTACACCAGTCTCCATTACTGCACCAAAAAGGCCTCTCTGTCTGATACCAGACCCTGCTGTATGTGCCACTCTGACTCAGCCAACCGATACCCAACCACTGGTACCCAAATGGTGCCTTTATCGTGGAGAGGAAAAGCTTCCCATGATAGGATGTGATAGCACAAATTGTGAAACTACCTGGTTTCATTTTGAATGTGTTGGTATAACAGTTGCCCCCAAAGGAAGCTGGTATTGTGACAAATGTCAACAGCATGT
Source organism: Pseudochaenichthys georgianus (assembly GCF_902827115.2). NCBI lineage: Eukaryota > Metazoa > Chordata > Actinopteri > Perciformes > Channichthyidae > Pseudochaenichthys > Pseudochaenichthys georgianus. The sequence continues at coordinate 24,457,917 of NC_047508.1, read as the reverse complement.
CCCCTCTCAAAATAAACAGAAGTATTAATCAATCTGAATGACAGTGTATATATTTATGTGATTATATATGAGGTGTTTTGCACTTTGTGTGTATGGTTTTGTGAATGTGTTTTGAGAAAATAAGCCCTGCTTTCAAAAAATGTGTTTTAGCATTGAAAAAAACTGTAATATGGACACAATGTTAATGTATCTCTGTTATGTGAGGTGATCTCTGCAGCTTACAGTTAAAGGAGCATACTTGTTTTTCACCCTTTTTCAATGGGTAAATTGGAAACTTGTAATAAATATAATACTTTGCCCTTTCAATTGTTTTTTTCCAAATGTATTTACCCAAGCTTGAATATTCTACCAGTACTATTATAGTGCGCAGTGCAGGTCTGAAACCACATTCAAGCAATTTGGGATGTGTCCAATCTGACAATAGAAAACTTGAGAGAAAAACATTAATCTTCCATGCCTGAAAACATCTTAAATAATTGTTCAAACATTCCCCTACACAACCAAACCCCAAATCACTTTTCTGATTATCAAGACATTTAATTGACCAAGTACAACATTGACAATAATGTAATAATAATTACAATACAAACATATCATATTTTTCAATCTGATATGGGTTGATTGGGGTGTAACAGAATGTAAAGGCTCAATCAACGGGTATTACAGTATCACACACATTATTCAGGTCGCAGCACACTTCAGCTATTTTATCCATCAATGTAATTCCATCCACATCTTTAGAAAGTAAAAAATCTATAGGAATTGGTCCTCCCAAAACGGTATATCGCTGCCTTACACATCCTATGACACGCTCAACATGAATTCGCACGTTAGCAATTTTCCTTGTGTCAATAACATCTTTCATTGATAATTGTTTCCGGCCTTTCATGAATGCAGGCACCTTAACCTCAGCACACATGAAACCCACTGAGTCACTTATATTGAAACCTCGGTCTGCCAAAATCAAATCACCAGGCAAAATGTTATCTAAGAAGCCACAACTTTCTGTAATATGCTTATCACTGGACCTGCCACCCCATGCCCTTGAAATGAATGATATAACACCCTGCGGACAGATTCCTATGAGAAATGTTATGGTGTTGTGATGTTTGTAGTTTGACCAAGTCTGAGCCCGTGCCATTACATTTGATGGCCTGTCAATGAAAACTTCAAAGCAGTCTATTATAACAGCCACTTTAGTACCAAAATGAGTGCGGAAATCCATAGGCATCGTCAGTTGGAGTTCCTCTCGAGATGGCCACTTCAAAAGAAAACTCATACGTTTAAACATGACGTCGATAATCAAGGTAAACACACGGGATACTGTAGACGTGGATGTGTTGAATTTATAAGCCAGCTCTTGCAGGGGTTGGTTTAATCTTAATTTCATTAGTGTCAGTATAAACTGTTGAAATTTAGACAGTGAACTCTTAGCGTTCACACTGATGTGCAGTTCCACAAGATTGTATACCATCATTAGAATGGCAAAAGTAGGAAGTCCAGTGTAGAACCGCACACGGTCATCATCGCCCTTAAATGTACTCTCTGAAATTGTGGACTTTACAAGCTTTTCTTTTAAGTTAACATTTTCTGTTGTTACATTATTAATTTCAAATGACATTTTGTCAATCATTTCACCAGTCAAATCAGTCTGAGTTGCAGTGCCAGTCTCTGGTTCAATCATTCCTTCTTCTTCCCCAGTGGCTCCCAGGACTGGTGCGGGCTCTTCTGGAGATGGAATATCAGACACCATGCTGTAGAGATCAAGTGGTGCGATGGATGACCTTTTTCTGGCGCGTTTATACCTGGCATGTGTAGCAGGGGAAGGTGCTGTAATTTTCTCGTGGCCCAATTTGACAGACGGTGCCCAGTCAGGATGATTTTTGTCAAAAAGTGCCACTGGTTTACCTGCAAATAAATCAGATTGTAGGTCAGTTATATCCTGGGTGAACTGTTAATTAATACAAATGTGACCTCTTTTGACAGGCGAAGTCAGACTTTAGATATATTTAAAATGCTGGTGTCAAGACATTGGAACATGACAAATAATTGAGGAAACCAAAAGCCTCTGAAAAGGTGCCAGGTACTGTACAGCCTTTACTGTTTACATATAATCAAATGGCCAGTAGGGGGAGGAATTTCTTTAAATTACAGTTAAACGAAGCACTGCAGGGGATTGACAGACTGGTGGGAAGATGACCTGAGCCAAGGGATGACTTTGTTTTGTAGATACTCCACAATCTGATATGTCGATCGATGACACAGACTCCAGGATTCATATGTCCTTGTTAAGATACATGTCCTTAATAAGTGGGTTGTATGTTTATTTTGAATGTTTGTATGTAAAACCTGACACTTACTTGGCGTGAAATGATCCCCACAAACGCGAGTATAGTTGTGGTTGGATGGTTTGAGATCCTCCCGTCCGATCCTATTGAGCCATGTTTCCCGTCGACGCTTTGAAAGTGCATACATTGCTTCACCCTGGTGCGTTATAACCGCCGGTGTTACCGTTTAACTGGTTACACCGGGGAAGTCGTTACGTTAACGGTAGGAATGGGGCGTGTACTTTGAGGAGCCATTGTCGAATAACCAGGAAATCCACATTTCGATCGCTTCTTTTGTTGTTTACATTTATCTTTTGGTATATTTGGCTCCATAGGAACACTTTGATGCACATTCAGTATCAGTGTGTGAGGTTGTGGTTGCGATGCCGATATCCGGACGCGTACAGCGAGGACTACAAAATGACAATGAGGTGACTGGGGATGTCTGTTCAAAACATTGCAAACGTGAATAAATCATTTCAAATATGTATTTGTCTCCGACTGTCATTTGTACATCGTTGTTAATGTGATGTTTAGTAGCTTTGATAGCTGTCCATACCTCCAGACAGCCTCAAAGTAAGACACAAGTTGTTTACTCACAGCCCGAATGCAGCATCGAGATCCGTGGCCAGCTGTGATCCTCTCGATTAACTTGTGACAGGACTTCTGTAGCTATTCTCCAGCGAGCAAGGTTTTTATTAAATACCTCCATCCCTCTCGTCACAACACGACTCTACACTGTGCAGAAAAAAACAACATAAATGAAAATAACCTTGCTGGATAGTTTAGAATGAAACAAACAAACTATCTTCCATGGCTGATACTGATGTCACAGTGACGGGTAAACCACAGACTAGTCTAGCGGGGGGGCACACGTTGAATTCATATAATGAAATTGTTATTTTATATATATATACATGCTATATATATTTATATTTATTTCTATCCTACATTGTCTAGGCTATATAAACTGGCGGAAGTGTCACAACTTTCTTGGTTTGTGATCGAGATACTGTAGAGATAGACATAGAGAAAGATCGGCTGTGCGTAAGTGAGTTGTGTGTGTGCGTGTGCGTGTGCGTGTGCGTGTGTGTGTGTGTGTGTGTGTGTGTGTGTGTGTGTGTGTGTGTGTGTGTGTGTGCGCGTGTGCGTGTGGGAGAGAATAGCTGTAGGGCTAACCAAGAGGGGATGGATTCAGGAGTTGTTAAACAACTGATGGATTTTATGATCCACGATATTTATGCTGATGGCTTGGAAAAAAGAAAATTGTTGACAATTATCCTTTATTATCTTGTATGAATATATCTGGTATATTGCTCATTTTCCATAAAAGAAAAACATTTATTTGAGTTTTATCTATCTCTATCTGTCTCGCTATCTATCTCTGTCGCTATTTCTCTCTCTCTATAATCACAAACCAAGAAAGTTGTGACACTTCCGCCAGTTTATATAGCCTAGACAATGTAGGATAGAAATAAATATAAATATATATAATATATATATATAGCATGTATATATATATATATGTATATACATATATAAAATAACAATTTCATTATATGAATTCAACGTGTGCCCCCCCGCTAGACTAGTCTGTGGTTTACCCGTCACTGTGACATCAGTATCAGCCATGGAAGATAGTTTGTTTGTTTCATTCTAAACTATCCAGCAAGGTTATTTTCATTTATGTTGTTTTTTTCTGCACAGTGTAGAGTCGTGTTGTGACGAGAGGGATGGAGGTATTTAATAAAAACCTTGCTCGCTGGAGAATAGCTACAGAAGTCCTGTCACAAGTTAATCGAGAGGACACAGCTGGCCACGGATCTCGATGCTGCATTCGGGCTGTGAGTAAGCAACTTGTGTCTTACTTTTAGGCTGTCTGGAGGTATGGACAGCTATCAAAGCTACTAAACATCACATTAACAACGATGTACAAATGACAGTCGGAGACAAATACATATTTGAAATGATTTATTCACGTTTGCAATGTTTTGAACAGACATCCCCAGTCACCTCATTGTCATTTTGTAGTCCTCGCTGTACGCGTCCGGATATCGGCATCGCAACCACAACCTCACACACTGATACTGAATGTGCATCAAAGTGTTCCTATGGAGCCAAATATACCAAAAGATAAATGTAAACAACAAAAGAAGCGATCGAAATGTGTATCTCCTCAAAGTACACGCCCCATTCCTACCGTTAACGTAACGTAACGACTTCCCCGGTGTAACCAGTTAAACGGTAACACCGGCAGCCTGTAAAATGACTTTGGCCCCCTGTTTCGATCACCTCTGTTGCCGCAGCCAACAATAGCACAGAAGTTCACCATTATATGTCCGATAAAAAACAGGTAGGCTATGAGTATTACGGTGTTTGTTTTGGTACTACAGTATGGCCGCTGGGCTGACGCCGCGTCACCCGTGACGTCATATGCAAAGCCTCTATACACTAAAAAACGTAAATGTATTCCAATACGAAGATTGTGACAGATCTGAAAAACGTGTCCTTAAAACGAGCCTCCTCGCAATTGTATGCACATTATGTATTCAGCCGTTTGCTGTTTAATCCTAATATATCATTCAAAAGAGAGAAAAAAGCTTTGAAAAGGGTGAAAATACGGCGAACGCTCAACACAGGCGATTACGTCACCTCTGCGCGTCCCCGCGAACAGGGCTTCAATCCACGGCAAGGCTTCAATCTACGGCATAACAATGTTATCTATCACATTCGCTAACCTGTCTGTCTTTAAACAGCTCTGGATGCCGGTCAGCGAGGTGTTTAGCCAAGTTTGATGTGTTGGCTCCCTTGGTTTGCAGGGATCTAACACATGTCTTACAGACAGGCCTCGCGGTGTCCGTAGGCTTGCCCTCACTGTCAGAGATATAGCCAAAATACTTCCAGTGGCAGTTGCACTCCCACTTGCTCCCCGTTTTCTCACATGCTCTGGCAGCTAGCGCATGCACGAGAGAGTGGAGGGACTTGGAGCGTGCTTGAGAGGGGCGGGACTGCAGGCACGTTGCAGTGCAGGGAGTGGAAGCAGAGCGCTGAACACACACGGCTCTTATTAAATCGGCGTTTTCTCACCGGAGTACTTTCCCCCGTCGTTCTTAAAGTACCGATACTAATGAAACGGAGGAATCGTAACGTTTTTAACGGCAGGGTATCGCGGTACACCGTGCAACACTACTCTCATGTAACACTGCAATTTAGACTTGCACTTAAAACCTTTTTCATATATATCACATTTTAATTTATGAAATATTGACTTAGTTGTGCCGTTAACATTGTAGCTTTGACTTTGAATAATGTTATCTCTCTGGTTTACTTCTGGCTCTGCGTGAGTTGATCCTGAGTCTCCATGCTTGCCAACTTTCTGATCTGGGCTCTCAGCTAGTGGAGAGTTGTGAGAGAGGAGCTGGTGGTCCCTGTTTGTGTATACAATCCCGACTTCTTATGGTACATAGCATTGAAGTGGAAACTGCCCAGGAGGATTTTCCTCGCCTTGACTCTGAGTGTCACTAATGCTCAGGTTCAGAGTCTGATCTTCACTGTGATCACTCTCCATACAAGTCGGAGTCAACATAAAGTCATCAGTCTCCTGCTTCAGTACAAGTTGCTCCTCACTGCTGCACAGCTCCTCTTGTTCCTCTTTAATCTGTGGAGGCTCTGATGCCCCTTTCACACCAGCGCCTTTTCAGCTCCGGCTCGGAGCTAGAGCCTGAAAAGCGCTGGGTTTTCCAGTTCACACCGCAGCTGCGCCGGCTCTTAGCTCCGGAATCTGCTTCATTTCCAGCTCCAATAAATTGTCGGTCCAGAGGCAAGAGCTTTGGAGCTAAGAGGTGACGTCGCTTACGTCTCTCTTACGTCGAGGCGTGCAGGAAACTAAACCCACCTCCCATGGGTCGACTGTTATGCCTGCCTACAAGCAGTAGTGCCTATAAACACACTTTATAAAGTCAGGCAACACTAACCAGGCTTCGTGTGATTCTGTTTATTTGTACCTTACTTTGACCATCCGTTCACTGTTATCGATCATTGTGGAGAGAGGCAGACGTGTTGTTTTGTATTATTGCAGCTATCGGATGCAAGTAGTCAGTTTAGCTTTGGTTGCTATGCCAACATCACCCGTTTTATACCAGAGAAACTTTCATAACAGCGTTGTGATACCAAACAGTGTCAATTCAGACTGACACACATTCACTTAGGCTAAGGGGAGCTGGGGATATGCATCAGCTGCTTGTGTGAGTCGGACAGTGAATACTTTAGAGCGGCCGCTGCAGTGTGAGCTAACCGGGAGCTAACGGGAGAATAAACTCCTGTGGAAGAGCTGCACTGCAGCGGTCGGTAAATGCTGCAGAAACACATTAATAAACAATGAACCACGGCACTCTGGAGAAAAGTATAAGGTTGGAGAAGTCGTTATTCAATTTATTCTGGCTTCGTGTGATTAAAAGCAACACGATCATCGACCCGACGCAGTTGTTGTTGTGAGCTGCCGTAATGGGAGCCGTTGGGGGGCAAATCAGCGATGTAAACGGTGACGTCATGACGTAGCAGGGGCAGCTCTGGGGCGCCAGTGGGCGGTGTGCACAGAGCGGGAGCTGAAAAGGGAAACTGGAGCTGAACCAGAAAAGCTCCCGCTCGGAGCTAGAAACTGAAAAGCACTGGTGTGAAAGCCGCAAAAGTCCTCTTGGTTCACACTGTAGTTTTTCTCCTGAATGCAGAGCTGCTGCTCAGAGAGAACCTCCTCCTCCTTACAGACATGTTGCTGAGGGAGCTCTGGAAGGACACAAAATACTAAATAATATGTCTGTAAACGTTAGGAAACAAAGGCTACTAACAAAGGCTTTACTCGCCTATCCTGTGTAACTTTATTGTGGGTAAGATGTTCAACATTCTGCGCTGATGATCAATCTCTTCCTCGTACTCGACGATAGTTCTTTCAAAAACTTCTAATATTTCTTCAGCAGCAGCAGTCAGTCTCTCGTTGACAAATTCTCTCAAGTAATGAACTTTAGACATTATTAGGGTTTAGCTGCAACCTAAACAATGTCAGTAGCATGACTACAACATGTCCGTTTGAGATAATTCAAACTTCGACGTATCTTAACTTTAAAGAGCTTGTGCTATTTACTTCCGGTGTGTGTCCCATTGTGGAGTTCCGACGGGAAGCGGTGCGGTAGCTTTTCTTTCCGCTTTAACTAATGGCATTTGATTAAAAACTTCTGTGTTTATAAAACACGTAACTTAACAAATATATAAATATATTTTTAACTTCAGCAGCTAGGATGTATCTGCTTCACTTCACTTGAACCTATTTTACTATTAAATATCTATTATACTATTTGTAGTCATATATTATAGGTATAGTATAGTATAGCCGTGATTAAATGCCATATTATGTTCCAAACCACATCAAGGATTAGTGATGGGCAAATTAAGCTTTTGTGAAGCACTGAACCACTTGAGACAATTGTTTCGAAAAGCAAGCTTCAGTTACAGCGTCCTTTCCTGGCGAAGTGCAAAGAATGCTGGAAAATATGGCATAGGTTGAGTGTGCTTGTGGTATTATTGCAGGGGGTGATTATGTGGGATGGGGAACACACGAAGATTTGTATTGAGGTATTATTCTATTCTGCATGAGTTGATCCTGAGTCTCCATGCTTGCCAACTTTCTGATCTTGCCTCTCAGCTACTTGAGAGTGTGTGCATCTCAATAGATTAGAATATATTGGAAAAGTTGATTAATTTCAGTAATTCTATTTTAAAAGTGAAACTCATATATTATATAGATTTAGTGAAGCAAATTATTTCAATTGTTAGTTTACAGCTAATGAAAACTCAAAATGCAGTATTTCAGAAAATTAGAATATTGAAAAAAAAAATATATATTGTATACTCACAGTGTGACACTCTAATCAGCTAATTAACTATTGAAAAAAAACCTGCAAAGGTATCCTGAGCCTTCAAATGTTCTCTCAATCTGGTTCAGTAGGCAACACAATCAGGGGGAAGATTGCTGACCTGACAGTTGCGTGCGTCTCCATTTAAATGAATGGAAAGGCGCGTGCAAAAACACTCGTACGGCGAAAAGAAAAGCTCCCGAACAGTTTCCCGTCGGAACTCCACAGTGGGACACACACCGGAAGTGAGCAGCACAATCTTTTAACTCTACGCGGTCGAATCTTATTATACATCCATGGGTCGAATCAGCGCCATATATATGGTTTGAATGAGTGTAAACACATATGGTCATTTCCGGCGCCATTAAACAACAATAATGTCTGCAGTTCCGAGTTTGAGAGAGTTTGTCAACGAGAGACTGACTGCTGCTGCTGAAGAAATATTGGGAGTTTTTGAAAGAACTATCGTCGAGTACGAGGAAGAGATTGATCGTCAGCGCAGACTGTTGAACATCTTACCCACAATAAAGTTACACAGGATAGGCGAGTAAACGTTTGTTTTAATAAACAATACAACACTTAGGTCGTCTATTTATAACTAATATTAATCGTTAAGAAGATATACTTGTTCTTATTGGTTTGTTTCCTAACCTTTACAATAGTGTATTATGTATTCTCTTTTCTGTTTCTCCAGAGCTCCCTCAGCAACATTTCTGTAAGGAGGAGGAGGTTTTCTCTGAGCAGCAGCTCTGCATTCAGGAGAACGACTCCGGTCTGGACCAAGAGGACCCAGAGCCGCCACAGATAAAAGAGGAACAAGCGGAGCTGTGCAGCAGTGCGGAGCAGCTTGTACTGAAGCAGGAGACTGATGACTTTATGTTGACTCCGACTTATACGGAAAGTGATCACACTCAGCAGTGTAATGTAGCATCAGAAGAAGGGATTGTATACACAAACAGGGACCACCAGCTCCTCTCTCACAACTCTCCACTGGCTGAGAGCCAAGATCAGAAAGTTGACAAGCATGGAGACTCAGGATCAACTCACGCAGAGCCAGAACTAAACCAGAGAGATAACATTATTCAAAGTCAAAGCTACAATGTTAACGGCACAACTAAGTCAATATTTCATCAATTAAAATGTGACATATGTGAAAAGGATTTTACGTACAAGTCTAAATTGCAGAGTCACATGAGAGTCCACACAGGTGAGAAGCCATATTCTTGCAAAATATGTGGGAAAGACTTCAGACATAAATTTAACTTAACCATCCACCTGAGAATCCATTCAGGCGAGAAGCCTTACGATTGCAAGACCTGTGGGAAAGGATTCAGTGATATATCCGCATTGAAGAGTCATCTAAGAACCCACACAGGAGAAAAGCCATTTTCTTGCCAAACATGTGGAAAACAATTCAGTCACTCAGCATCCTTGACTATTCACAGTAGAACCCACACAGGTGAGAAGCCATATTCCTGTGAAACATGTGGCAAAGGATTCAAATGTAGTAGTGAGTTAAAAGTCCACTTAAGAAGCCACACGGGTGAGAAGCCATTTTCTTGCCAAACATGTGGAAAACAATTCAGTCACTCAGCATCCTTGACTATTCACAGTAGAACCCACACAGGTGAGAAGCCATATTCCTGTGAAACATGTGGCAAAGGATTCAAATGTAGTAGTGAGTTAAAAGTCCACATAAGAAGCCACACGGGTGAGAAGCCATTTACTTGCGAAACAGAAGCCGTTCCTTTGCAAGTACTGCGGACAAAGATTCAGTAACAATTCAACAATGACAAGGCATTCAATAATCCACACAGGTTAAAAGCTGTGTATTTGCAAAATATGTTGGAGAGTTTTCAGACTGAGCAGTGGTTTGTTGAGCCACATCAAAAAAGTCCAGACTGGTCACACACCTGAGGATCAATACAGGAGAAACCATCGAGCTAAAACTGCTGTGGGAAAATGTTCACAAACATAATGGAATCCAGTTTGCAGAAGCTACATCTCTAACACAATTAACATGTTTTAAAGGTCACCTATTATGCAAAATCCACTTTTTCATATATTTTATACATAAACATGTGTCTCCTCTGTGTAAAGAGATTCTGAAAGTTTCAGTTAAAAAGATTCACTCTCTTTTTGTCCTGATCCATTTATATAAAAACCTGTCTGATCAGATTTTGGCCACTTTATGATGTCATAGCGATTTTCTGGCTTGTGTAACCATTAGCCAATCACCAACCAAGGTATCTCCCCCCCACCTTATCACCTGAATCTCCTCCTAGAGCACTTTTTTGTTCTTTTTAACCAAATATCTCTCAGAGGGTCGTGGGGAGTGGCTCCTTATTTTCATCTAAAGTAACAGACAGAGAATCAGCACGTTTGAAACAGGCCTGAAACAGAGGGGATTATGGGATGCTGCAATGCATGATCTGTTTGGTATTTGGAGCCTAACACTTCAGAGACATGTTTTGTATATATCTGAGACCTATTATATATTGATGAAAAACAGTATAATAGGGGACCTTTAAATAAAAGAGATTTAAATACTTGTAAATATTCCCTTCATTTGACTGTTCTACTTGCACTGATCAGCTATAACATTATGACCAACTGCCTAATATTATGTAGGTCCCCCTTTTGCGGACTCCACTAGACCTCTGAAGGTGTGCAAGGTACTGACCACTGCAGACCAGGATGACTCCACAAGAGCAGCCGTTTTGGAGATGCTCTGCCCAAGTCGTCTAGCCATCACAATTTGTCAAAATTGCTCACATCCTTACGCTTGCCCATTCTTCCAAAACGTCAACTTGAGGACAAGATGATCACTTGCTACCTTAAATATCCCACCCACTGACAGGTGCCATTGTAACGAGATGATAATGTTATTCAGATCACCTGTCAGTGGTCATAATGTTATGGCTGATCAGTGTATACCTTACTTTATATATTACTTAATTGCATAATTTAGGGTAAATGTTAGTTCCACACTAGTGACTGTAGAAACAATGGTGTGATCTTGATGGATGCTGGTTTTGTCTGAATGTTTATTGATGAAGCAGCTTTGAATGTATTTTTTATAAAAGTGCAAAAAGGACATTCATTTAATTTCAAACCTTTATTTACCCAGGTGTATCCCATTGAGATCATTGATCTCTTTTTCAAGGGAGACCTGCTCAAGTAGGTTCCACATGGAACATAAAAAGATAAACAGAGCAACAAAAAGGACATCATACAGCATCATTACAGGGATTACAATTTACAATAACTATCCACATGAACAGGTACCAACAGCTTCCGATTGAGTAGCATCCAACCAAGCTTTAAAAACATTTAGTGGCACCAGATTGCTCAGTTTCCATTTCAATTGCAGACTATTCCAAGACAGAGGAGCTGCGCATCTAAATGCCATCTTCCCTAAGACAGTCCTAGCAGTTGGCACATTTAATAAAACTACAGCATGCGATCTCAGGCAGTAGCCACTTACAATTCGCCGTGAGATCAGGGAGCAGATGTAGGATGGAAGTTTCCCTAACATGGCTTTGTATATAAAAATGTACCAGTGACTGAGCCTCCGTACAGTTAGCGCAGGCAAACCAGCCCTTGCATACAGGGTACAGTGATGGGTTAATGCTTTACAGTTTGTCACAAATCTCAGTGCACTGTGATACGCAGCATCTAACTTGACCAGGCAATTGGCAGGTGCATTCATATAGACCAGATCCCCATAGTCCAGCACAGGTAAAAAGGTCACAGTGACTAGCCTTTTCCTGGCCTCAAGCGCGAAACAGGACTTGTTCCTGTGGAAGAAACCTAGCCTCACCCTCAGCTTTTTAAGCAGGTTATTTACATGACGTTTAAAAGTAAGACAATCATCAAGCCAGATACCAAGGTATTTGTAACAGGTAACCACTTCAATTTTTATTCCTTGCATAGTTACAATATCTACAACAGGCTCTGGTGTCTTTTTAGCTTTTGAAAAGAGCATTACCTTGGTTTTCTCAACATTTAAAAGAAGCTTTAGTTCAGAGAGCTGAGTCTGAATAATGTTAAAAACTGTTTGCAATTCAACAACAGCCTCCTGAATGGAGGGAGCTGCACAGTACATCACGGTATCGTCCGCATATAAATGTAAGGTTGCTCCATCGACATTTTCACCTAAACTATAATTATTTAATAAAGTGGCCTCCCCACCTTTTAGTAGAGGCAGGACATACGCTGACTTCCACAATTTTGGAATTGCGTTTGAGCTGAGGGAGAGGTGGAGCAATAACATCTGCAGCTATCTTTAAAAAGAAAGGTTCTACGTTGTCCGGGCCGGCCGGTTTCTTAGGATCTAACTTGGTTAAGGCTTCATGAACAACATTAACAGTAAAAGGAGTAAAACTAAAAGGGTTTTCCAAAACATGTTTTTCAGAGTCACAGACTGTGGTGTTCACAGAAGCAGAGTTAGTGACAGAATCAAACAGAGAGCCACCGGACACAAAATGCTCATTAAAACAATTTAGCATAGTAGCCCTGTCCGATATAGTGCCAGATGCTGTGGTAATGCACGGAGGTAGCTCATTACGGATATCACCGGTGGATATCGATTTTATGGCTTTCCAACATTTTCCAGGATTATTCAGGTTCTTTGTGGTAACTGACAGATAGTACTTCGATTTAGCACTTTTTATTTGCGATGTGAAGCTATTTCTTAGCTGCCTAAAGCATAGCCATTCTACCTCTGAGCCTGATTTCCTATAGCCTTTGCCCAGGCCTCGTTTCTCTCATGTAGAAGACTAGATAATTCAGCAGAAAACAAAGAAATTCAACCCATTTCTATCAAACAACAAAATAACATGAACAGTTATGCATTTGTAATGCCATCATCTGCTAGTGTTTTGAAAGTGTTTGTGGTAGGAGTGATTATATGCTCCTCTTGGATTTTGAATAAAAGAATTGAGGCAGGTTTGCCGTGTTTTTATATTTGCATTTTGCAAAAAATGTGGTTTAGAGCAGAACATTCACTGTTTGTCTTATTGTCTGATGTTGCTGAAGTATAGCTGAACCAAAAACTGTAAAATCTAGTTGAGTTGACAAATTGAATTATTGGGACACATTCTAAAAGATGTATAGACTGTACATCCTGTCAAAAATGTAAACATACATTTATTTGATAATAATATACAGCCATATATCAGTAGTACTACAATATAAGTCTTGGAAGATGTCTGCTGTGTCACTAAGCAAGTGATCCATTGAGACAGGTTACAATTTTGTTAAAGGTACAAATAAAAAAGTAAATTATCCAGATTCGGACCAAAGTCTGGCTGTTGTATGTGGGCGAAGTAATAGATACAATATGTAGGTCTAGTAATACAATTGAAAGCGTTACATTAGCTTTGCAAGGTATAAATTACGGTCATTTGCAATGCCAGACCTATGTCCCTTTATCTGATTGAAATAATGATAAATTAGAGAAAAACGTTTAAGAAAAAAGGACCTGCAGATTGTACACATGTTATGGATCACAATACTGTAGCTCCAATGAATAAGGGCAGGGCTCCTCATACCTCATCTGTAGAGACATGTTGCTTCGGCAGCCCTGGAAACAAAAGGAATACGACACTGATGGTAATGAAGTAATCAGATGATTTACTCAGTAAAATAAAAAAAGTAGCAATACAGTGTAAAACAAATCTGTTCCAAGAAAAAGTACTGTGTCCACCCCTTTATGACCACAGTGTACTACTCATCTTCTGATGGCTACTTCCAACAGGATAACATGCCATGTCACAAAGCTCAAATTATCTCTTAACTGCTTGTGCAGCTGACAAATCTACTGCAACTGCCTGATGCTATCATGTCGATATGAACCAAAATCTGGTATAATCTATGCCATGAAGGATTAAGGTTTAAGGATTAAGTTCTGAATGCAAAAAGGGGTTCAACCCTACCCTACTATCCGAATGTCGCAGTATAAATCGAGACTCATCAGACAAGGCAACAATTTTCAAATCTTCTATAGTCCAATTTTGGTGAGAAGTGTCTCCACTGGGTCTTACAACTATAACTTCACTGCCTTCAACCTAAACAGTTAACGTGCAATAAAGGTTTTTTGTTCTTGATTTGAGATTGACGAGGTTCATTTGAGGTGAACATAATACTGACCAGGTTTGATTTATTTAGATATTTTCTCCTCTCTAGCTGGAGAGTGGCTGTACATTTTGTGATATTGCCCTGTTTAGTTAGTTATTTGAATCTTGAAAAATAATAGTAGAAAGATGGATTTTGGCTTTCACTATAGGCTGCCTTGTTTTTTCATTTTCATTAAATGGAACAACTGATTTGTCACATTTTCAAATTAGCCCACACTGTAAGAAACGTAACTTTAACTGGCAGCAATTGACAATACTTACTGTAAAATGAATTACAGTGAGTTACTTGTCAATTGCTGTCAGTTAAATACTATGAAATTAATTACAGTAAGTAACTTGTCAATTGCTGCCAGTTAAATACTGTAAAGGTAATCACAGTATTTACTAGTTTTTATTTACAGTAACAGTGTAAAATGAAACACTTGTAACTTCCAAGTACTGTATTTGTGTTTACCGTAATAGTGTTTTAACTGTAAATGAAACAGTAAATAGCATTTACTTTATTTGGTATTACAGTAGTAGTATTATAGCTGTAAAATAGTTTAGTTTAGTTTATTTATTTTTTTCGAGCGTGTAAAGCTAAAGAAAATACAAATGAAACAAAAGATGATACAGACATGATACAGTACTATACAAATGAATGCAATAACTAAACGAAATATTTAAATAATAATTGAATAATCTGTAGTATCATTGTCTGATAACAATAAACAACAAAACTTTAGCTAATTACACGTTCGAAAATTAAATGAAACACTAACTTCCAATTACTGTATTTGTGTTTACGGTAATAGTGTTTAAACTGTAAAATGAAACGGTAATATGTAATTACTTTATTTTTTGTTACAGCA
This sequence comes from Pseudochaenichthys georgianus, assembly GCF_902827115.2. Classification (NCBI taxonomy): domain Eukaryota; kingdom Metazoa; phylum Chordata; class Actinopteri; order Perciformes; family Channichthyidae; genus Pseudochaenichthys; species Pseudochaenichthys georgianus. The sequence goes on along the minus strand of NC_047508.1, from coordinate 24,442,693 downwards.
GTAGTGTTATAGCTGTAAAATGAAACACAGTAACTTCCAAGTACTGTATTTGTGTTTACGGTAATATCAATCAATGTTTATTTATATAGCCCAATATCACAAATGTTACATTTGTCTCAGTAGTCTTCACAGTGTGTACAGAATATCAGTATGACAATACGACACCCTCTGTCCTTAGACCCTCACATCGTACAAGGAAAAACTTCCGAAGAAAACCCACAGTTTAAAGGGAAAAATGGGAGAAACCTCAGGGAGAGCAACAGAGGAGTGATCCCTCTCCCAGGACGGACAGACGTGCAATAGATGCCGTGTGTAAATTGAAAAGATAATACATTTGCAACATAGGTAGTCCAAATGTTTGGAAATGCATGTGTGTATAATAGGAGGATGAATCCACCAGGATATCCATCCAGGACCGATGATCCTGTGTTTCAACTGTAATAGTATTTCAACTGTAAAATAGAAACTTTAATGCTATAATTTTAAGTTACAGTATCAGTATTGTAACTGTAAAACAATTTCTTTATTATAGTATACTTCATGTCATGCTGGTAATTTACAGATTACCAGAAATTCTTGACCAAATTTTAAAGCTCACGAATAACTGCAGGGAGACAGCTAACAATGTATTCTTAATTGTTGAACGGTATCAAGAACATGTATTTTCTTGTGCTAAATGGGTGAGCATACCATGGCTACCACAAATGTAGTCTTCCATTGCATATCCCATGTACAATTATCTTCCATGTCTTATAAACTGTGCTTAACTGACCAACAGCTGCAATTCCTACACTTATTAAATATTTTCATCCATAAAACAATGAATATTAATATCCAAAAACATGGAGATTGCATTTTTAAAAACAGTGGCGATAACAAATCAACCCAAAAAATATGAAGCCATTTCTTCTGCCAAGCAATTTTTTTTCTTCTGTAGGTGTCACGACCTCGACACAGACTGGAGAACCCAAATGCACGACCCAGAGACACAGTCCTGAATGTAACGGAAATGGTCTTTTTAATGTCAATGAACAGAAAATCCCTCTTAATAGAGTAAGTACTGGAATAACAAACAAAAAACTCACAAGGAGGAAAAAATTAAGCAAAAAGAGAACTTAAGATAAACTTAAGTCTGCAAAAATAACAAAACCTGACAAGACTGTAAACGATCCTCTCTTTGCTGAGGCCTGGCACGACCATACGTGGAAACAAACCAGACGAACTGACACAGGACAGGGGAAGACATGACCATTTAAACATGAGGTGAGTGGGAACAGGTGGAGCACACGCTGACGATGGCAGGAAAACACACAAAGGGAGGAAGTAACAGAGCCTGAAATGAGAGACAAGAGGTAAGTACAAAATAAAACAGGAAATGGAAAACGAGACACGACATGAAACACAGGGATTTAACTAGAGATGAATGACATGACTAAACATGAAATGATAGACATAAAAAACAAACGTAACTAAACCATTTCACGAGACACAACAAAAGACACTGTTTGGCAAATACATTATCACTATTCTTAGATAATACACAATATTTTAAAACATTTTGAATAGCCTACAAACAACCAAATGCATGCAGGAATGGACCCTGTACTGAACTTACAAACCTTACACGTTGTAGAGGCTAAGCCAACGCTTTAAGCCTCTGAGGATCCGCTTGGTGGGTGTAATTGACGCACACCTTGTTTGCTGCCGAATAAAAGTTAGAAACAAAGTTTCCAGTTCGAAATAGTCCATTTATTTCCCTTTTTTACTGGTTTCTTCCCATCATTCACCACACGATATTTATGGTTTACACCAGTGGTTCCCAAACTTTTTCTGCCCAAGGCACACCAAAGGACAAGTAAAAATCTCAAGGCACACCTATTGTGCAAAATAGCCCTTATAACACGTGTTATCACTCATATCATGTAAAATATCTGTACATGTGCATAATTATTTACTAATGCCAAATAAAATGTGACAAAGACAACTATATTACTCATGAAATATTTATTAATGAAGTATTTCAGAAATTAATTTGAAACGTTATCGAATTAGGCTTCATCAAAGCAGCAACACACTCATTTAAACCAGACAGGTCACACAATAAAAAATGAGGCAAAGGAAACTCAGCAGAAATTCAGCACAGAGAACTTTCAATGCAAGGAAGCTGCATTGTCCATGGTCCTGAACTACAAATTATAAATGTAACATTTCAGCAATCAACATTGAAACATGTGCTATTGTAAATATTTTGCCGATTTACAAATTAGTGAGATACATGTGCCTGTCGGGGTGCGCAGATTTTTTAAATCCTTGGTGGCACTGAGGAGAGGGCCACTCGCAAATCCTGTTCAACAGAGAGCCGTGACCTCCTGTTGTTCTTCATGTAAATCAGAGTAGAGAACGCCAACTCCAGAGATGGGGTCGTTACTATTTTTTTTTAATATATTACATATTACTTTAAAAAAAAGTAATATATTACACTACTTTGTTACTATCTACTGTATGGGCATTCCGGCGGAACCTCTCACCAACACACATAGGTTCCTACCTTTATACCTACAGTTAATTGGCTCCTACACACCAGCCCCTAACTGATAGTACAGGTATCAATTGAAAACAATTAAGGAGCCAAATGTAAAAATCATTTTTCAATACATAGAAATGCACATCCTACACTTCTTGTACTAAACATAGTTTAGTAATAGGTCGCACAATAATGTTGGTCTTGGTCTGTAGCTTTACAGAGCGCACCAGTCCTCCTTTGTCAGGAAAAACCTCCAATACTTTGCCAAGAGGCCAGGAACCACGGGGAGCTGAGGAATCCATGATGACTACAATATCACCAGCGACTATATTCCTTTTCCTTTGGATCCACTTTTGCCTCTCTTGTAGCAACGGCAGGTATTCTCGCACCCAACGCTTCCAAAATAGATCAGAAATGTACTGAACTTGTCTCCAGCGACGTTTCACATACATGTCAGATGGTTCAAACAATCCAGGTGGCAGAGCTGGTTTCCCTTTCAAAAGAAGAAGATGATTTGGTGTTAGAGGCTCCAAATCATTTGGATCGTCAGACAGCTTGGTGATTGGCCGATCGTTAAGAATGGCTTCAATTTCACACATGACTGTATGGAGTCCATCATCATTCAACATCTGTTGCTGCACAACTGAATTGAGGACGCGCTTTACCATGCGTATCAAGCGCTCCCAAACACCACCATGATGAGATCCTGCTGGTGGATTAAAACTCCATTCAACTCCAGCTGAAATTAGAGCTCCTTGAATCTTCTCATTATTCAATGCAGTGAGGGCCTCTCTTAGTTCTCTTTCTGCTCCAATGAAGTTGGTTCCATTGTCTGACCTCATATGAACAACTTGACCTCTTCTACTGATGAAATGTCTTATAGCATTTATACATGCGTCAGTGTCAAGAGAGGGTCAACCTCCAAGTGAACTGCTCTACTTGTTAAGCAGGTAAATATAACTCCATAACGCTTGCAAGTAGACCTGCCCCTTCTGATTTCCACAGGTCCAAAATAATCCACTCCAATATTGGTGAATGGAGGTAGATCTGGAATAATTCTCTCCTTTGGAAGATCTGCCATTTTTTGCTCCATAGCTCTTCCATTGTAACATCTGCAAAAGTGGCATGATGATATGATCTTCCTTATGGCAGAGTTAGCACTTGTTATCCAATATTTTCTTCTCAAAGCAGACAGTGTATGGTTTCTACCTCTGTGCCCTAGTAGTTGATGAATGTCCTTGAGGATGAGTGTGGAAATATGCTGCTCTTTGGAGAGGATCAGTGGATGTTTCACCTCCAAAGGCATTGCTCCTTTGCTTAGCCTGCCTCCAACTCTTAGTAGTCCATCTTCCAGAATCGGATCCAGCTTGTAGATGGAACTGTGTCTGCTCACTGTTCCTGTTTCAGATGTTAAAGAAGTGATTTCATCCTTAAACCTAAGCTGCTGACCGTAGCGTATTATGGAAAACTCAGCTTCCAAGAGATCTTTAGGTGTCAAGATGTGACTCTCCGGGTTGACTTTGGGTTTCAGTCTTTTCACTTGACCAGCTTGTGCAGAGGGATTCAAATCCTTTCTTTTACGACTCAACTCCAACAGAATTGTCTTCAGCCTGAGAAACCAGGCCTTTTCCAGTCTGAGAAGTAAGTCATGAGCTGGTCTGTTGTATCAAGTGATTCATTGACTATGATATTAACCGAGGTATCTTTTCTGACTTCTGGGTCAACCAAATCCAATATGACATCACCGACATAATATGTAGGCCATTCCTTTTCAGATTTTACAAGAAACGTGGGACCCTCATGCCAACTGCGGCTCTTCAGAAAGTCAGGGATCTTCATTCCTCTGGATGCAGAATCAGCTGGGTTGTCTTTGGTTCCTACATGCTTCCATTGACATGGTCTTGAAACCTCTCTTATGGTTGTGATCCTATTTGCCACAAATGTGTGGAAACGCTTGTCCTCGTTGTTAATGTACTTCAGAACTGAAGTACTGTCTGTCCAAAACACAGACTCATCCAAATGAAGTTGAAGCTCTGATTTTAACATCATATCCACTCTGGCAGCCAGAACAGCAGCTGTTAGTTCCAGTCGTGGAATGGTCACCATTTTTATGGGTGTAACTCTAGCCTTTCCTAATAGGAAAGCAACATGAACATCGCCTTTGCAGTTCATTAGCCTGATGTAAGTTACAGTCCCGTAGCCATTTTCACTGGCATCAGCAAAGTGATGTAGTTGAGAGTGTATGGGTTCACCGAAGTCCTTTGGCTTCATACACCTGTCCACTTTGAGTGATGCCAACAACTTAATGTCCTCCAACCACCGTCTCCACTGGTATACGATATCTGGTGGAATGGCATCATCCCATCCACAGCTTCTCCTGCAAAGCTCTTGTTGCATTATCTTGGCTGGCAAAGTGACTGGTGCCAAAATACCCAAAGGATCATACACCGAGCTTGTTGTGGATAGCATGCCACGTCTGGTTAGAGCCTGCTGTTTCACTTCCATCTTGAATTTAAAGGAATCTGACTTGACGCACCAGAGTAGTCCCAAAGCTCTCTCAAGAGGAAGATTGTCTCTATCCAGATCCAGATCCTTTAGCTCTTTAGCCTTCTGCTCTTCCGAGATTGTCTGCAAAACTGCCCGACTATTGCTGATCCATTTTTCCAGCACAAAACCTCCTCTTTTACAGAGAGCATTAAGATCTTCAACCATTTGTATTGCTGCCTCCTCTGAGCCCAAAGCCATCAAACAGTCATCCACATAGAAATTTCGCTTAACTGCTTCAACAGTCTCAGCAGAAAAGTCAGACTTGTTGTCGTCAGCAGTTTTCCTTAGCGCATAGCTAGCGCAACTGGGAGAAGAGACAGCCCCAAACAGATGCACCGTCATTCTGTATTCCTGGATCTCTCTGGTGAAGTCTCCCTCTGGCCACCAGAGAAAACGAAGGAAATCTCGGTCTTCTTCTGTGACTTTGACCTGGTGAAACATAGCCCGTATGTCGCCCATGAATGCCACAGGTTCCTGCCTGAAACGAGTGAGAACTCCAAGCAGTGAACTGGTGAGGTTGGGACCTTGATAAAGTACATTGTTTAATGATGTTCCTTTAAATGTGGCACCACAATCAAACACCACTCGGAGAGAACCTTTTCGTGGATGGTAAACACTGTGGTGTGGGATGTACCATAATTTTCCACTGCCACAGTGCTGCTGTGTTGGTACCTGTTCAGCATAACCCTTTTCAATCACTCCATTCAGAAAGCTGGCATATTCCTTATGCAACATTGGGTTACTCACAAATCTTTTCCTCAATCCAAGTAGCCTTTGCTTTGCCACTGCAAAGTTGTTTGGAAGAAGGACGTCAGGTGTCTTAAGGGGCAACTTCAGGCTGTACCTGTTGTCCTGTAGTGTTGCAGATGTATTCATGATTTCCATAAATGTTTGGTCTTCCCTTGACATCTCTTTTTCCTTTGAGGGATTTTCATTAAAGTCATGATTATACTGACTGCTAAGCATGAGCTCCAATTTGGAAATAGAAATCCTATTCACCACAACAGAAGCTTGCTCCATGTCAACATCGCTGCCATTGCTGCTTCCATGTAAAGGACCATTGATGGCCCATCCCAACACTGTTCTTATAGCGTATGGGCCATTTCCACAACTGTTGACAATTTCCCAAGGTTCCAATATCTTGGGAGCGTTGGTTCCAATCAACATGTCAACATTGGCATTTATGCTTGGGATATGAACTTTTGACAAATGATTCCACCTCTTCACATCTGCGGCTGTAGCAATGTTTTCTTTGGTTACTGGCATTTGCTTCTGTGTGAGGACTTCTGGAAGAGGATAAAAGTTATTTTCCTCAAGATAAGGAGTAAGCTGGAACGACCTTTTTCTGTCCCATAGTCTTCAAAAGAAAATTAGTTATTTTTCCTGTGATGTTTAATCTGTGCATGAGATCTTCTGAGCAGAATGTGGCTGTGCTTCCAGGGTCTAAAAATGCATAGGTCTGTATAATCTCACTTCCCTTTGTGGACTTGACCTGCACTGGAATAATTGAAAGAATGCAGCCATCATTTCCAGCCACTGTTCGTCCACATGTCTGAGGGGGGGTTTGTGATTTAGCGGTTTTTCCCAATTCCACATTAGATGTATTTATGTGGAGCGCAGTAGGATGTTGCTTTTCACAAACCTCACAGATCAAGCGTTGTTTACAGTCCCGGCTTATGTGTCCAATACACAAGCATCCAAAGCAAATTCCTTTCTCCTTTAGAAATTGAATTTTGTCTCTGTGCTTCCTTTTGCTGAACTGCTTACATCTGTCCAAAACGTGAGTGTTGTGATCACAACAATGACACACCAAGCTCTCCTGTGGTTTTGAGTTATTTGTCGTTTTAATTCCGACCTCACTCATTGGGAATACTGTAGCAAAACTACTTCCTTTCATTCTGTTCTTTGATTGTGGCTGAAACATGTTGGAAGATTTTATAGCAACTGATTTATGTCCTGAATCCTCGATGTCTCCAAAGGTCGGATCAGAAAGGACTCTTACATGTCTCTCAATGAATTTGACCAAGTCAATGAAATGAGCTCTGTTGTTTGAGGCTTCCATGATGTTATGAGCTTTGTTTCTCCATTGTTCCCTTAGTTTGTATGGCAACTTGAAGACGACCATTTTCATATTGGAGGGCATATCCAACTCCTGCATGTACTGAAGTTCTTCCATCACATTAGCACATCCACGCAGAAATAAAGCATAGGCTTGTAGTGCTTTAATGTCTTCTGCCTTTGTTATTGTTGGCCAAGCTAGAGCCTTTCCTATGTAAGCAGCAGCAATCTTGTACTCATTCCCAAAATGTTCTTGCAAAAGACCCTTTGCCACAATGTAGCCATGTGCTGGCAGCTACGAACCAGTTCCTGTGGCTGTCCTTTTGTGAACTGTTCTAAATAGTACAAGCAGTCGGCTTTGCTGGCTTTGTTTTCCACTCCTTGTTCAAATGCTTTAATGAAAGCCTTGTACTGAAACAGGTCTCCATCAAAGATAGGAATGTCTCTTGCTGGTAGAGACAGTAAATGTTGCTGGTGAACCAGTGCAGCTGTTATTTCATTTTGCTTTTGCATTATCGTGAATAAACCTTCAGGTGGAATTCGATTGATTTGCTGAAGGTAATTTTCCTGTTGACTTTCCCATGCAGTTGATTCACCAGTTATCAACCCATGTGATGTTCCCAGATAATGTTGATTTTGTACATAAGCATCTTCCTTAAATGCAAACTGCCTTTCAGCTTGCTTTGGTTCCATGTCCATCTTTGTTGGTTTGCTGGAGGATATTTTCCATGATGTGGAATCATACTCCTTTGCTAGGGGGTTAAGTATGTTTAACGATGCCAGTTTCCTTTTTTCCTTTTCCAGGTATGAGTTCATTCCATTTGTTGGTGCAAGAGAGGACTGTCGTGAATGTGAACCCTGTAAAACTGCTAGCCTAGCAGTAGATACAGCTAGCTCAGTTTCCAAATCAAGCTTTTCCTTTTTCCGCTTTAATTGTAGCTCCTGTTCCTCCAGTGCATGCCTCTCAGTTAAACCTGCCAATGCGTGCAACAATTGCAGCATTTTCTGCTGCTGCTATAATTTGTGAAGTTATACTTGACTTTGTACTGCGGTCACTTTTGTTTGAACATTTACCAACATTAGAAACACTGTCATCAGGATTGATATCATTATTATCACCAGTACCTTTGGTTTGACCAACCCACACCTTGATTTGGACAATAAATTCATCATTGAACATCATTTTGGCTTTAAACCATGTTTCATGTCTTTCCCTTTCATCATGTGGCAATAAACCCATTAAAGTGTCATGCATAGACCTGGCTTCAACACACAATTCAATATAACCATCAAGAGCATTTTGAACCTTAACATCAAATCTTTTATATTTGTTCTTAATTTGCTAGCTTTATTTAGCTTAGCCTTTCTGCCATTTTGCAACCTCTCAAGTTTTTCCGCAAGTGCTTTGGCAGAGAGTTTAACTACCCGCTTAGTGCTTTGCGCATCTCTACAGCTGACCACGCTATCCAGCTTGCCAGCTGCTGGCAGCGCGTAATCTGACGCGTTGTCAGCTGCTGGTATGTCCGCAGCGCGCTCCTCCATATTTGAATGTCTTAAAGTCAAACGGATTGTCACAAATCAATCAGTACAATACAAGCGCTTATTGTTCATCCCTTTCACAACCAATGCATTGGAATTACGCCCCTTATGTGTGCACACAACTTAATTCCTATGGCCATTTAAACCGGTTGTAGCGCGCTACACATACCTCTTTAGATGAACGTAGTTCCATGCCAAGCGGCGAAAAGCTTCCCGGCACCATTCAGCGGGTTGCTACTGTCGCCTTCCTGTGCAGCAGATGAGCAAACGAGTTGTAGCCATCCTCCTCTTGGCGTCCAACACACTCTCACTCCCTAAGCGTCCAGGAGCGACGTTTGGTCAGTGTCCGTGGCATCCAGTTGTGACGCTCCTAGGCTCCTTCAGCGTCATAAAGGGACGCAAATAGCTTTCAACTGATTGCAATGTATTCCCATCTGTGGCGGGATTTGACGCTCATGGAAGCACGGCATTCGTTTGTGTCGGCTGCCCTTAAAGGCAATGTGAGCGTCCATTCCCATTGGATAACGGTGAATTGTACACCCGGAAGTAAGTATTCCTCTTACTGTCGATTGATTTTACAGTGATATCTGCACTACTCATCGACTAAAAAACACCAGATTATCCTTGTTAATTACACAACATTGATTGGTTTAAATTGTGTGCAATGCTTTTGTATTTTTCCCCTTCGATTCGGAGAAACAAATATTTTTTCGGAGTAAAGGATGGCAGAAGACACTACACTACCCAGAATCCCCAGCTATCGTTTGGACTACACCATGTGCTCTGTTTGACAAACCCCGTTTTTTTTCACCATTCATTCCAATGGTAGGCGTCTATGTCACGTAATCTTCAAATTTCTCCCTGCAGAAAAAGAAAACATGGCCGAACTTCGTTTTATTCACGGTGGAAAATGCCTATTTTAAAGTTAGTTTGGCCATTAAAATGCGTTTATGTCATTTGATGCGAGAAATATGAGTTGTTATTTCAGATTATGTGTGCAGTGGATGTACATGATCTTTAGTTTGCTAGTTATTATGAAGATTACTTCAGGAAATCGCGACGTTTTCATTGTTACCAAGGTGGTTGCTAGGGACGCTTCTATCGATATTATTTCTGTTATGTTGTGTAACTGTTTAATGGTGTTATCTTTATTGCTACCCCCTTCCCCGTCAATGTATAGTGTTGGTCCACAGTGCAAACATATTAATTTAACAAAATCCGCATCTAAAGATAGCCTACGTTATTTTCCCCTGTGCAATTCCAGTCTCACATCTCACAGCACATCGTCATTAACAAATACCGGAAACAGACCGAAAACATTTAAAAAAAAAAAAAATACTTTATTCCGAGTGTGCTTGGTTTTCTCTTTGAAAGTCATCACATAACGGCATTGTAATACACTGTTCGGCTGCATTAAATATTACATATCTGCCGTAGTTCTGTATTTATAGAGCCCTGATGAGAAGACTTCTAGACAAACATGAGGAACTGAAAACGTGACGTGGATCATAAATATATCAGCCATTAAACAACATCTTACATTTATTTTCACACAATACGTCTCCTTGCAGTATCAACACTAATTCGGCTGACTTTTATATTTGATCCAATTGGTAGATAGGCTGTATTTACACCATAAAGGTGCACAGCTGATATAAAGGGACACCTAGTGGTTAAAGCATGTTATTGAATTTCATTATTTTTATTATTAGATATGAATAGGATTCCTATAAAGTATATTCATTACTCGTTATTCTCTACTAATAGTTAATTAAAGACTGTATATAATGACTATTTTGCACATCCCTTTCAAGATTTCAAGATTTTCTAAGGTGTATTGACATATCATATAGGCCTACACAACTATGGTGTAGTTCTGCACTGAATGAAAAACTTGGGTCGCAGGTTCCTCAATAGTGCATTACAAGACATCTATCAATATGTGTGCATACCTCCAGCAATGTTAACTATGTTGAAGCACTTATTTTAACTGATATTATACATAATGTATTATACTCTTATAAGATGTATGTAGATATTTCATCTCCGGCCTTGTCAGGTATTGAACAATCAATAAATAAAGAACACAGAATTGTTGAATATAAAACACAGAATTTGTGTTATTATACTAAATTATTTACAAATAAACACGACTGCATATTTACAACTGTTACACATGCTGATGTAACGCAAATGTTCCAACTTGGGATCAATAAAGTATATCTTATCTTAAGCTGATCGATGGCTACTGCCATATTTGCAAAATTTGTCTCTGAACCTTGACAAGTGCATGTTTCAGGCTTATCAATTAATGTAATGTAATGTTATCAATTAACCGCAGGGGTCACAAACATAAGACCAGCTGTTAAATAAAGCTCTTCTGACCTTAGCTGGCATGTGTGTATATATATATATTAATGCTGCCCATTATGGGCACAAGCAATTTTCACCCATTTATTAATTATATGTTTTAAATTTGAGTGTTTCCTATCCCCTAAACCTCCAGGGATGTACACAGTTTAATACTGGCAACTTCTTATTATGGGAAATATGAAAACGTCTTTTAAAACTACAACTCCCAGTAGAGACGTGCCAGAGATGGAGAACATGTTGGGGGTGGGGGAGGGGGGGACGCGGTGGACCCGTTCAAATCCAGTTTTGGACAGTCTGCCGTGGTTCCATCTCATTTCAAGTGCTGTTCGAGAATCGGCGTAACCCTCGGAGCACACTCTCCAATCACAGAGCTTGAGGACTATCACGGGGTTTGTCAAACAAAGCACATGGTGTAGTCCAAACGATAGCTGGGGATTCTGGGTAGTGTAGTGTCTTCTGCCATCCTTTACTCCGAAAAAATATTTGTTTTTCCGAATTGAAGGGGAAAAATACAAAAGCATTGCACACAATTTAAACCAATCAATGTTGTGTAATTAACAAGGATAATCTGGTGTTTTTTAGTCGATGAGTAGTGCAGATATCACTGTAAAATCAATCGACAGTAAGAGGAATACTTACTTACGGGTGTACAATTCACCGTTATCCAATGGGAATGGACGCTCACATTGCCTTTAAGGGCAGCCGACACAAACGAATGCCGTGCTTCCATGAGCGTCAAATCCCGCCGCAGATGGGAATACATTGCAATCAGTTGAAAGCTATTTGCGTCCCTTTATGACGCTGAAGGAGCCTAGGAGCGTCACAACTGGACGCCACGGACACTGACCAAACGTCGCTCCTGGACGCTTAGGGAGTGAGAGTGTGTTGCAGCGTCAGGTGGCTGATAACAGCTGAGCAGCCGGCGTGTTGTTTTCCTCCTCTCGGCGTCCGGTTGAAGGTGAGCAGCCGCTCTCAGCGTTCGATAAACGCAACGAAAAAATGTCCTCTTGTGTTACTCCAAAAAAGGCTAGTTTTTGACTATGTGTAGAGGCTAAGCCAACGCTTTAAGCCTCTGAGGATCCGCTTGGTGGGTGTAATTGACGCACACCTTGTTTGCTGCCGAATAAAAGTTAGAAACAAAGTTTCCAGTTCGAAATAGTCCATTTATTTCCCTTTTTTACTGGTTTCTTCCCATCATTCACCACACGATATTTATGGTTTACACCAGTGGTTCCCAAACTTTTTCTGCCCAAGGCACACCAAAGGACAAGTAAAAATCTCAAGGCACACCTATTGTGCAAAATAGCCCTTATAACACGTGTTATCACTCATATCATGTAAAATATCTGTACATGTGCATAATTATTTACTAATGCCAAATAAAATGTGACAAAGACAACTATATTACTCATGAAATATTTATTAATGAAGTATTTCAGAAATTAATTTGAAACGTTATCAAATTAGGCTTCATCAAAGCAGCAACACACTCATTTAAACCAGACAGGTCACACAATAAAAAATGAGGCAAAGGAAACTCAGCAGAAATTCAGCACAGAGAACTTTCAATGCAAGCTGCATTGTCCATGGTCCTGAACTACAAATTATAAATGTAACATTTCAGCAATCAGAATTGAAACATGTGCTATTGTAAATATGTTGCCGACTTACAAATGAGTGAGATACATGTGCCTGTCGGGGCGCGCAGATTTTTTTAATCCTTGGTGGCACTGAGGAGAGGGCCACTCGCAAGTCCTGTTCAACAGAGAGCCGTGACCTCCTGTTGTTCTTCATGTAAATCAGAGTAGAGAACGCCAACTCCAGAGATGGGGTCGTTACTATTTTTTTTTAATACATTACATATTACTTTAAAAAAAAGTAATATATTACACTACTTTGTTACTATCTACATAAAGTAACTCGTTACTTTACTCGCCGAGCACGTACGAACTGCGCATGCGTGAGTGGCAATAACTCTCCTTACCAGCAGGCGGCGGTAGTGTGTATTTGTCATTCAAAACAGGCAACAACCGGAAGACAGAGAAGAGGAACAGACTACGTGATATAAACAAACAACAAATAGCGTGTGCGTTAGCTTCACCTTAGCATGTGTTCCTTGCAGGTGTGTGTTGAGGTTTGACGTGGTGTTCACAGCAGTGGATAACAGCTTCTGGCCTGGACACAGTTTGCACCTCACCGTCACATTCCTGTCTATTCTTTGGACGAACTCAAAATAATGGGCATACCTCCACCCCTCGAAAGTTATCGCTGACTCAGCCATGTTTATGCAGCACTGCACGTGGAGATGTGGACGCGCAAGTCGTGCAGATTACGTACATATAAACCTACAAAGTACTGATATAGTGAATTAAATAATTATTTGTGTGTAGTTGCATATTGCAATAATAACGTATAGTTGTCACAAAATCCCACGGCACACCCGGACTTGACTCACGGCACACCGTTTGGGAACCACTGGTTTACACAATACCTTTGGCTTTGTTCTTAATCCCGTGTGTGTGTGTGTGTGTGTGTGTGCTCGTGTGTGTGTGTGTGTGTGTGTGTGTGCTCGTGTGTGTGTGTGTGTGTGTGTGTGTGTGTGTGTGTGTGTGTGTTCAGTGTGTGTGTTCTCCGTGTGTGGTCAAAAACTGTATGGGCCTTCCGGCGGAACCTCTCACCAACACACATAGGTTCCTACCTTTATACCCACAGTTAATTGGCTCCTACACATGTGTAAGACATTTTGATAAACTAGCCGAGTACAGTTAGCTTAACTTGCTTTTTCACTAAGCGGCCTGACGTCGGACTGTCAAACTTTGGCTACAGTTACATAAATGAACTGACAAAATTGTTTGTATTAATTACTTTCTTTGTCTCTTGAGTTACCCTGTCCATTGGGGGAGGTTACTTCCTGGTTCAGCAAAGGGCGTGGCCGAGCGCTGAGGACTCATAAATACTGTAAGGAGCCAATTGGGACAGATTGGGACAAACCACCGGCTTCCATGTTAAAGGGGGGATTTGGGTTTTGTCAGTGTCCTTTGTGTTTTCTGTTACTATTAATTATCCCTTGGTTTCAACTTGGTTTGGCAAAGCCACTATATAGGTTCCTTGGTTTTTCATTGGAGCACTAGCAGGTTAGTTTGTTGAGTTAACACCTGTTAAGTTGATGCCATGTTTCTTTGAGGTATTTTCTGGTGACCTTTTTTATAGGCCTAGTTATTAGAAATTATTGATTTGATGTTTTCTGTGGACTTTTGGGTAAATAAAAAAACCCTCACTGTTTATTCATCATTCAATTCATTCTATATTTTATTCTGTAGATTGTGTACATTACTTTTCACTTCACTGCTTGTTGCACTCCTGGTCAGAAGCTAAACTGTAGTGATGGCAAAATGAAGCTTTGAATGAAGCATCGAACCACTTGGACAATTGTGTCGGAAATAGGTTCATTTCTCGAAGCTTCAGTTACAGCGACCTCTCCTGGCGAAGTGCAAGGCTGTCGTGGGTTTAACGTATCTTTGCCTTGAAAAATATTCGATGCACACACACACTAAGACTGAATATCATGTTCTATTTGCAATTAAAGATTGATAATTGTGTGTGTTGGGTTATTGAGAAGAGACTAGAGCAGGGGTCTCCAACCTTTCTCCACCTGAGAGCTACTTTGAAAAAATGAAAGTGGCCAAGAGCTACTTGCATCGCATCGCTTACATTTATTCACATAGCACTCATCAGTTTAATTAGGCTACTAGACGTGTGAAATTGCAATACCTAAAGCTTATCTAAAATCTTAACTTCACATCAAGGTCCAAGAAAACGACAATTTCTCACATATTAATATAGACAACATAGTAAGTACTTCACTGAAGATTCACACAAATGTCCAAGAGAAAAATACAATGTTTTCACTTGTTATTATGGCCCACATAGTAAATGCATCGCCTTAATCACCACCTTGCAAGCATATTATGGCACGTGTAAAATAAGTGCATTCACTCTTTTTTACAGTCAGTGAGATGACTGGCTCTGCATGGAGTCCACCATAGAGGTGTATGCTGGACCCACTTAGGTTCACTAATAGAGTCATTTACATGTTCATCAGTCGGTCTTGCTCTGTATTTAGATTTCATTCCTGTCAGAAAAAGCTGCTTCACAAAGGGATGTATACAGAACCAAATAAAGCAGACGTGTTCAGTGCTGCTTGGTGATGTTCTTATAGTTTTCTGGGTCTACAATGCTCCAGAAATGTTGTGAGTTTTGCTGAGACTTCAGCTGAACATGATTTTAGAGATTTATAACCTCCACCTCCATCTCCACAGGATTGACACTGAACAGTGCATCCATATTTTCTTCTTCTTCGTCTTGACATTAAATTATAAACCATAATTAATCAATTGTATAGGTCTAGCCTCCCTATATCTGTGTGTGACATTTTTCCATCCTCAAAAACAAAAAACTAATACTTCTGCAGTCTAACTGCAGCTTCAAGCAACGGTCTTCTGTTAAAAAAAGGACACTGAATGTCTTGAATGAGGCATCACACACAGGACTTGAGTCTGAACACAGCAGACAACAGGAGTATTTACAACAGCATTATAAAAACAAAAATAGTGCATGTGGGTGCACACTCACATTCTCTGTTTTACTGTTACATTAATCCCAAGAATGTATGAGATTAAGTTAGCTTCATCATCCCAATCAGTGATTAAGTGAATAATAAAGTTTCTATCAGGTCACTGTCAGCCTGTCACTCTTATTAGTAGTTATTTTTCAGGAGGGGGCGGGGCTTGGAGGAACGGAGAGGAGACAGTGATTGCGGAGGCTTTCCTCCTGCCTTCACAAACTTTACACACGTATTATCAACTGAAAATAGCAAGAGGACATTCATACTCTGCAATCCAAGACTTGATTGAATCCACCAAAAACCTGACATTACGATAACGAGAGTTTTTCAAAAACACAAATCCCTCCCTGTGTGTCTGAGCCGCAGCTGTGGTTCTGGACTGGTGCTGCTGGATAAAGCAGACTGCTCCATGTGTGGTGTCGCTGTGCCGCTGTCACATCTGCTCCTTGATCTCTGCGTCACGGACCAATTTTATATTTGTGTGACAGAAACAATTCTAAAATAAAAACACCGGACAATCAAGAATACACTATAATCGATAATCGAGCGGCGAGCTACTGAAAAGCTGCCCGCGAGCGATCGACGTGTTGGAGACCCCTGGTCCTGGACTAGAGAGTGCTGGACATTTTTTGGGGAGGAGAGGGCCTTTTATCAGTTATTAAAGTTGAAAAGCAATGATTAAAATACATCCATTCCGGGCTTTGAACCAGCTGCGCGGAGGACATCGCCGCATTCGGGCCGCCGGCTATACACACTGGGCTATCTATTCCTTGAAATATTGAACTGTTTTTATATTACTGATCATTTTCTTTTTGTTCACAACTTCTCCACATTTCGAAGTGTTTCCAGAGCCAGAACGACCTATCTTTCTTCCTGGTTTGCTCTATAAAGATACAATTCAAATGCAATACCAACAACAACTCAACAGCAACAACGCAAACTACGACAACAACCCACACATTGCGCATTGTTTAGAGCGGTCATAAAGTGTTGAAGCGCTCAAATTCGAAACTGTTTCAACCTGTCACCTGTCAGAATCGAGACGAGGCAGTGCATTGAATCGCGTGAATGGACCGCGAACCAGTCAAGTGATTCGTTCAGGAAATGAAGCAGTTGCTGCTTCGGACGTCATATGTCACGTGATTTGAAGCAAGCTTCGAAGCACTGCTGCTATGGAATAGGAAGTCCAGGGTTGAAGCTCCGTTCGAAGCTTCAGTGTCAAACTGCCATCACTACTAAACTGCATTATGAAGTGGATGCAATATAAATTCCACAATTAATATATCACTACAAATTAATAACTCAAGTGTCTGTTAATTTTAATTGCATGAACGCCAACGCAATTTCCGCCATTGCAAACCGAGTCAAGCCGACTACGAAGAGGTTTCTCAATACTCAAATGTCCAACTGTGCAGCGCTGAAGCGTAAAGAGCAGCGGCAGAATATGTCCCCGCCAAACGGTATTGGCCTGATCACCCATACCCGTGCACAGGCGAGTAAAAGTATTCCTGATGTCTCATTATCTGAGTCTGTGATTGTGCCTGTGTTTTCCGATGAAGCTGTGTCCGGGGAGAAGCCAGAAATTGTGGCTCCCCCTCCTCCTCGTGAGGATGTCGCGAGACCGGCGCAACACGCCGGCTCAGACAAGCCTCTAGACTTCTCGACACTCCCGGTAACCCGAGAGCGTCAGCTAGGTTATCGAATCCTGGTGTTGGTGTTAGCCCTACAACATGTTAAAATTCATGTTTGACCCAGCCTTTGGCCAATTGTGATGTTTACATGTTACGATTCATTTATATTCTGCCCCAGCGCGTCCAAGCACAATCAGCGTCTCCTGCAATGGGCTCTGATTGTGCGGGACTATAACAGTAGACACCCGTCATTAAAGGGTTCAGAGAATGTGTTGGCCGATGCTTGTCCAGGTTGAGTTTGAGATGTTAGTGTGTGTTATTAGGAGTTCGTTAGTGTGTTAGGTTTACAAAACTGTGGATTTGTGTCTTAAGGGGGGGGGGGGGCTGCCTGAGCAGTGTGCGAACTATACCACGGTCACCGGGGGAGCCGGGATTTTTTTTTGTTGCGGGGCCCCCCCCGCAAATGCTGATCCGTGCATTAATAGCAACAGCACAGACATAGGCTTATTATATAGAGAAAATCTGTTGCACACGGGGTGGTGCCACAGGTCTACATTTACATGAAACGTCCCGATGGATCAGGTTCATGTCAACATATTTCCCGAGCATGTATGGACTATGCAAACTTCAATCAACTTGATAATAAGTAATCCACGGACCACCAATGTAACGTTTGACTGTTTAATTAAATCAACTTAAAATGTCTCAAAAATGTGATCCACTCACTCCACTGTTGGCTGGTCCAGCCAGCCGGCGGCCGCGGGACCACCGCAGCAACTTCGCCCCCCCCCCGATCTCGAGCAGCAGGCAAGGAGGAAGAGGAAGAACAGGTGGAGTGGTCATCAGTAGCATCATCATCATCTTCTTCCACATCTCCTTCGACCTCTACTATGGTAGTTGTAGTCATCAAGTTAGCTTCTCTTGGCTCGTCTTCTTGTGTCTCTTCAGCCCCCAAGTTAACGTTAGCTGTCAAGTTAGCACTAGCACATGACGTTAGCTCCCTCCTCTCTCGGTTCTGTTGTAGCAGCAGTCACAACGTACGATGTGCTACCACCAGCTACATTCGGTTGGTCTTCTTGATCAGGTTGTTTGGCCGTCTTTTTAAAGAAATTGCCCAAGGTACGTTTTTTTTTTCTTTTCGACATGTCAGCAGCAGCAACAACAATGCCTGGTAAACATGCAGTGCCAACTAAAGCTTGTGAGTGAGTGGGTAGTGGGTGGAGCAGCGGGCAGCATACAAGCAGGCGACACTTTTTTCATGAATCATAAACTATAATTTTATTTCACTTATTTTACACCTTTGAAAAAAAAAACATGCCCAAAATGGAATTTATTTGGTCATCATATCAGTATTTTAGAGAGCTCCCCCCAAATTTCACAAACCATGTTCCCAGGGGAGCTCATGTCACCACTAGGGGAGCTATAGCTCCCCCTGCTCCAGGGCCGGCCCTGACCAATTTGCCGCCCTAGGCAAGATTTTAGCTGGCGCGCCCCCCCCCCCCCCCCCCCAAAATGCAGACACTCACTATGATTCGCATGTGCATGGTTGCATGGTTTAGTTTCCTATCCATTTTAACATGATTTAAGTGGGGGGGGGGGGGCTCCTCTAAGGGGGTCCGGGGGCATGCACCCCCGGGAAGACTCTTTTTTTTAATATTGAAGTTAAAAGCATCAATCTGGTGCACTTTGAGAGCAACATTAGGAGATCTATGGATACATCTCTCAACACCCATATGAAACAGAACTGTAAGCAGATTTTCTTTTTCTTTATGGATATTTTACAAATCACTCCCCTTTCAAACTGTATTCTTGTTTATTAATAACAACTTTTTTGTACTGTCAGTATTTTATACCTGTTTTTCACCTGTTCTCTTATTTTTTTATAACTATAATGATCATATAAAGGTGTGCCTTTACCTCACTGAGCTGAGGTTATCAGAGCCTCTCAGTCTTTCAGGAGAGAGCTCTCTAAAGCTCTCCCCCTCGCGGCTGCTTACACAGTAAATTCCAATGTTAATAAAAGCACACAGAAGCTGTGTACGTTTTTTGGGAGTTTGATTTATTTTAAATGAATACAAATACAAAATTAAAACCTATAATTGCACACTAAAACCATTATTTCAAAAAAAGAACAATTTCACATAAACCTTTGGTTTTTACTGGGACTGGGGCGGTTCAACTTGATTTGGGGGGGGGGTGCCATAGTTTATGGGTGCTGTACGCAATATAGGCGTAGTTCTGTTAGTATAAGATAATAAGATGTACTTTGTTGATCCAAAATCGGGAAATTGTGTTGTTATGAAATAAAAAAATAAATATATTTTTTTTATTTCTAACTTTTTTTTTTTTTTTTTTTTCTTTTCGGCGCCCCCTATGGGTTGATGCGCCCTTAGCATTCGCCTATACTGCCTATGCCGAGGGCCGGCCCTGCCCTGCTCCCCTCCAGTTCGCACCCTGTGCCTGAGTGTTTTCAGCTGTGTGTGTGATTATGTAAATGAGCTGTGTGGTTGCTCCAACATCATTGGCTGTCCATCTCCTGGTCCGCCTCGGAAGATGGTGATTGGATTGACGTCGTCCAATCGCAGCGCACAGCCGGCGCACACTTGCTGGGGAGGAGTACAAAGGCCGCAGACTATCACCACTCTGGAGGCTCTGTATTGTGGGACAGATAGTGATGGCGAGATGAAGCCTTATGAAGCTTTGAAGCTTTCGAGCCAATTGGTTCGCAAAAGGGTTCATCTCATGAGGCTTCATCATGGGCTTCATTTGAACACAAACCCCCTGTTGGTCAAAGTGTGTAAAACAGGCAGATTGGACATCTCAACAGTGTGCTCTATCTCATACCGAGTTCCCAATGAGTAAAGCCATAGAATAACTCTAAACAACGAACATTAAATCATATTTTCATGTTAACAATATTGTATTTATTCCAGTTTAATGATTGTGATTGAAAAGCCTAAGGAGGCTGGTACACATTGCAAAGAGGGATTTGTATTCCGCAATAATATTCATAAACTTGTTGTAGCCTGAGAAAGGCTAAACCATATCAAGAATACATTTATTAACTACATTATCTCATTTAGCTGTAGCTTTTCTAAACAACAAAAAAATACGTATTGTTCAGTCGTTGAACCAGGGACCCTGCGGTCATGAGTCAACTGCTTTCAGGCTGAGCCGCAGCACACACACTAAAGCTCCCTGAAAACACTGCAAGATATGTATTCCTGTATTTATTGATGTTTTTATTCATGTTTTTATTCCTACATTTATTTATGCTTGCATCCATTTATACTTATGACATGTTCCGACCTCTATATAAGTGAGGGTCTGAGCTCTCTTAATTCCATCATGTCACCGGGCCCGGGTACAGGAGGGGTAATATGGTTCTTGTTATACATCCATGGGTATTATGAGCGTTGTGGTTCAACCCAGTGGCGGCTGGTGTAAAATATGTTTGGTGGGGCTGTTGATATAGTGAGTAAAACATTTTTTTTTGGGAGAAATGACCCCTTAAATTAGGACTTCTGGTGATGTAATGGCGCATTCCAGTGCAGCGCGGAGCTCGCTTTAATGCTGCGTTCAGACCGGACGCGATGCGAATATTCGCTTCGCTCTAAACGCTCCTATCGCATCAACACAAAATGCTGCAGCTCGTGTACTAACCAGAGTTAGGAAAAGAGACCACATTACTCCTGTTCTGGCTGCCTTACACTGGCTCCCTATAGAACACAGGACAGAATTTAAAATTCTTCTAAAGCAGCGTTCAGTTATTATGCTCCAAACATCTGGAACAAACTCCCAGAAACCTGCAGATCCGCTGCAACTCTTACTACTTTTAAATCCAGGCTGAAGACTTTTCTTTTTGTCGCTGCTTTTAATTGAACTATTCATATCTTAGACTGCACTGCAACTTTTATCCATGTATTTTTTCTTTTTATGTTTATTTTATTAGCTTTTATTTTTAATGACTGATTTTAAATGTCATTTTCTTAATGTCTTTCATTTTTTGTAAAGCACTTTGAATTGCCTTGTGTTGAAAAGTGCTATATAAATAAACTTGCCTTGCCTTGCCTTGTTCTCGCCTACAAAGCCCTTAATGGGCAGGCGCCATCTTACCTTAAAGGAATGGTATGCTCATGACACTCATTTTTAAATAATTATCATCCGATAAAACAGACCAGTCTCTGCCAGTCTCTCTCTTTTTTTTTTTAATCCGACGACATTATCAGTGATTTTAAACTGATTATATACCGAAATAACATCAACACTGTGGGCGCCGCCATTTTCCGGACGTGACGTAAACCATGCGTTTGGTTTTCGAAGACACGTTGATCTCCATGTTATTTACTGTAGTTTCTCTCTTCAAATATGCCTCACTGTATCGCGAAATATTGCCACAATTCTGATAGGAACAATCCACGGAATGCTCGGTTCCATCTGTTGCCAAAAGGTAAGCGTAAGAAGTACATTCAGAGGCAGTGGCTAGCGAAATGTGGCCGGCCCGAACCGAAAGATTCACAGGCTCATGTATGCAGCGAACATTTCAAATTTCCGGACGACTACTCTGAGAGTATGATAAAACATAACATGGGATTTATGGAACAACCATTACTTAATGGAGATGCAGTACCATCGGTCTTTCTGGTGTCATCACCGACCAGGACACCAGTTCGGCCAGTTGAGAAATCGCCCTCCGCAAGTGTGAAGCGACGGAGGAGCAGAAGTAGTGCTCGGAGTAAGAATAAGGTATGTTATAGCGCATTTCCATTGCAGCGGCTAGCCCCGTTTTAACGTCCTTTAGCGTCCAGGCCAGGACAGTTTTTGGTGGCCTTTCCATATAGCGTAGTACCGGCTAGTGTGTATTTTCCCCCAGTTTTTTCCGGCCCCATAAAATCGTGATTCTATGGCCAGGGACAACGAAGCTGAGTATGCTAAACTAGAGAGGGAATCGCTAGCAAGGGTGGTACTACATGCATACATATAGTATCTTATATCATCTTCCCATTATACACACATGCATTTCCAAACATTTGGACTACCTATGTTGCAAATGTATTATCTTTTCAATTTACACACGGCATCTATTGCACGTCTGTCCGTCCTGGGAGAGGGATCCCTCCTCTGTTGCTCTCCCTGAGGTTTCTCCCATGTTCCCTTTAAACTGTGGGTTTTCTTCGGAAGTTTTTCCTTGTACGATGTGAGGGTCTAAGGACAGAGGGTGTCGTATTGTCATACTGATATGTATGGCTGAATTCCCCCATCCAATCTCTTCACATTGGTCAAAACTTGTTCCTCTGCTGACGAGTCCGAACTGAAATACTCCACCATGTTTCCGTGTGTTGACAAAGTGAACGCATGGATGACGTCACGACCATCACGTGACTACTGAAAATGGCAAACATGGCGGCGGCCAGACGGAATATACAGGTCTTGATAAAAAAGAGCTATAAAATCATTATTTACCGGGGAATATCGCTGATTTCTTCAGGGTATGGTTTAAACATAACGTTTCACTAAATACTGAAGTTTTGATTAATTATCTAATGAGTGGACCATTCCTTTAAAGAACTCATTATACCCTACTGTCCTACTAGGGCATTGCGTTCCAAGAATGCAGGGTTGTTGGTTGTTCCTAGAGTCTCTAAAAGTACAATGGGAGCCAGAGCCTTTTCTTATCAAGCTCCACATTTGTGGAATCAGCTTCCAGTTTGTGTTCGGGCGGCAGACACCCTATTCGAGTGCGCTTAAGACCTTCCTTTTTGATAAAGCTTAACATTTTTGGTTACTGTGATCTTCTACATTACATTGTTGGTTACTGTGATTATATACATTACATTGTTGGTTACTGTGAATATCTACATTACATTGTTGGTTACTGTGAATATCTACAGTACATTGTTGGTTACTGTGATTATATACATTACATTGTTGGTTACTGTGAATATCTACATTACATTGTTGGTTACTGTGAATATCTACATTACATTGTTGGTTACTGTGATCTTCTACATTACATTGTTGGTTACTGTGAATATATACATTACATTATTGGTTACTGTGAATATCTACATTACATTGTTGGTTACTGTGATCTTCTACATTACATTGTTGGTTACTGTGAATATCCACATTACATTTTTGGTTACTGTAAATATCTACAGTACATTGATGGTTACTGTGAATATATACATTACATTTTTGGTTACTGTAAATATCTACAGTACATTGATGGTTACTGTGAATATATACATTACATTGTTGGTTACTGTGAATATATACAGTACATTGTTGGTTACTGTGAATATATACATTACATTGTTGGTTACTGTGAATATCTACCGTACATTGTTGGTTATCAATCAATCAATCAATCAATCAATCAATCAATCAATCAATCAATGTTTATTTATATAGCCCAAAATCACAAATGTTACATTTGTCTCAGTGGTCTTCACAGTGTGTACAGAATATCAGTATGACAATACGACACCCTCTGTCCTTAGACCCTCACATCGTACAAGGAAAAACTTCCGGAGAAAACCCACAGTTTAAAGGGAAAAATGGGAGAAACCTCAGGGAGAGCAACAGAGGAGGGATCCCTCTCCCAGGAGGGACAGACGTGCAATAGATGCCGTGTGTAAATTGAAAAGATAATACATTTGCAACATAGGTAGTCCAAATGTTTGGAAATGCATGTGTGTATAATAGGAAGATGAATCCACAAGGATATCCATCCAGGACCGATGATCCATGACCACAGCCACGACTCGCGATCCAGGACACAGGACCGCAGGATCATCCATGACTCCGGATCCCGGCGTATATAGACACCAAAAAGAAAGAAATTTGGGGAAGCTGGGTTAATCGCAACATGAGAGTACACAGGTATAGACAGAGAGAAGGAAGAAGTAAGATGTCCCCCGACAAACTAAGCCTATATCAGCAAAACTAGGGACTGAATCTAATCAGCCCTAACTATAAGCTTTATCAAAAAGGAAGGTCTTAAGCGAACTCTTAAAAATGGATAGGGTGTCTGCCGCCCGAACACAAACTGGAAGCTGATTCCACAAATGTGGAGCTTGATAAGAAAAGGCTCTGGCTCCCATTGTACTTTTAGAGACTCTCGGAACAACCAACAACCCTGCATTCTTGGAACGCAATGCCCTAGTAGGACAGTAGGGTATAATGAGTTATTTAAGGTAAGATGGCGCCTGCCCATTAAGGGCTTTGTAGGCAAGAACAAGGCAAGGCAAGGCAAGTTTATTTATATAGCACTTTTCAACACAAGGCAATTCAAAGTGCTTAGGGTTAGGGTTAGGGTTAAAATGGCATTTAAAATCAGTCATTAAAAATAAAAGCTAATAAAATAAACATAAAAAGAAAAAATACATGGATAAAAGTTGCAGTGCAGTCTAAGATATGAATAGTTCAATTAAAAGCAGCGACAAAAAGAAAAGTCTTCAGCCTGGATTTAAAAGTAGTAAGAGTTGCAGCGGACCTGCAGGTTTCTGGGAGTTTGTTCCAGATGTTGGAGCATAATAACTGAACACTGCTTTAGAAGAATTTTAAATTCTGTCCTGTGTTCTATAGGGAGCCAGTGTAAGGCAGCCAGAACAGGAGTAATGTGGTCTATTTTCCTAACTCTGGTTAGTACACGAGCTGCAGCATTTTGAATCAGCTGAAGCGACTTGACTGACTTCTTGGTACTCCCTGATAATAAAGAGTTACAATAATCCAGCCTAGAAGTAACAAATGCATGAACTAGTTTCTCTGCATCGTTTTGAGGCAAGATATGCCTGATTTTTGCAATGTTACGTAGATGGAAGTAGGCGGTCCTTGAAATTGATTTTATGTGGGCGTTAAAGGATAAATCCTGATCAAATATAACACCAAGATTCCTTACAGTCTCACTGGAGGCCAAATTAATGCCATCCATAGTTAGTATATCTTTAGATAATTTGTTTCGTAGATTCTTCGGGCCAAGTACAATAACTTCAGTTTTGGTCGTGTTTAACATCAAAAAGTTTAAGGTCATCCACGTTTTTAAGTCCTTAAGGCAGTCTTGAATTTTATTAGATGATTAATTTCATCAGGCTTGATTGATAAATATAGTTGAGTATCATCCGCATAACAATGAAAGTTTACAGAATGATTCCTTATAATATTGCCAAACGGAAGCATATATAATGTGAACAAAATAGGTCCGAGCACTGAGCCCTGTGGCACTCCATGGCTAACTTTGGTTTGCGTGGAAGATTCATCGTTAACACGTACAAACTGAGAGCGTTCAGATAGATAGGACCTACACCAGCCTAAAGCAGTTCCCTGTATGCCAACTAAGTGCTCTAGTCTTTGCAATAGTCTTTACTGTGAATATATACATTACATTGTTGGTTACTGTGAATATCTACAGTACATTGTTGGTTAATGTGAATATCTACATTACATTGTTGGTTACTGTGAATATCTACAGTACATTGTTGGTTACTGTGAATATCTACATTACATTGTTGGTTACTGTGAATATCTACAGTACATTGTTGGTTAATGTGAATATCTACATTACATTGTTGGTTACTGTGAATATCTACAGTACATTGTTGGTTACTGTGAATATCTACAGTACATTGTTGGTTAATGTGAATATCTACATTACATTGTTGGTTACTGTGAATATCTACAGTACATTGTTGGTTACTGTGAATATCTACAGTACATTGTTGGTTACTGTGAATATCTACATTACATTGTTGGTTACTGTGAATATCTACATTACATTGTTGGTTACTGTGAATATCTACAGTACATTGTTGGTTAATGTGAATATCTACATTACATTGTTGGCTACTGTGAATATCTACAGTACATTGTTGGTTACTGTGAATATCTACAGTACATTGTTGGTTACTGTGAATATCTACAGTACATTGTTGGTTACTGTGATTATCTACAGTACATTGTTGGTTACTGTGATTATCTACAGTACATTGTTGGTTACTGTGAATATCTACAGTACATTGTTGGTTACTGTGAATATATACATTACATTGTTGGTTACTGTGAATATCTACCGTACATTGTTGGTTATCAATCAATCAATCAATCAATCAATCAATCAATCAATCAATCAATCAATGTTTATTTATATAGCCCAAAATCACAAATGTTACATTTGTCTCAGTGGTCTTCACAGTGTGTACAGAATATCAGTATGACAATACGACACCCTCTGTCCTTAGACCCTCACATCGTACAAGGAAAAACTTCCGGAGAAAACCCACAGTTTAAAGGGAAAAATGGGAGAAACCTCAGGGAGAGCAACAGAGGAGGGATCCCTCTCCCAGGAGGGACAGACGTGCAATAGATGCCGTGTGTAAATTGAAAAGATAATACATTTGCAACATAGGTAGTCCAAATGTTTGGAAATGCATGTGTGTATAATAGGAAGATGAATCCACAAGGATATCCATCCAGGACCGATGATCCATGACCACAGCCACGACTCGCGATCCAGGACACAGGACCGCAGGATCATCCATGACTCCGGATCCCGGCGTATATAGACACCAAAAAGAAAGAAATTTGGGGAAGCTGGGTTAATCGCAACATGAGAGTACACAGGTATAGACAGAGAGAAGGAAGAAGTAAGATGTCCCCCGACAAACTAAGCCTATATCAGCAAAACTAGGGACTGAATCTAATCAGCCCTAACTATAAGCTTTATCAAAAAGGAAGGTCTTAAGCGAACTCTTAAAAATGGATAGGGTGTCTGCCGCCCGAACACAAACTGGAAGCTGATTCCACAAATGTGGAGCTTGATAAGAAAAGGCTCTGGCTCCCATTGTACTTTTAGAGACTCTCGGAACAACCAACAACCCTGCATTCTTGGAACGCAATGCCCTAGTAGGACAGTAGGGTATAATGAGTTATTTAAGGTAAGATGGCGCCTGCCCATTAAGGGCTTTGTAGGCGAGAACAAGGCAAGGCAAGGCAAGTTTATTTATATAGCACTTTTCAACACAAGGCAATTCAAAGTGCTTAGGGTTAGGGTTAGGGTTAAAATGGCATTTAAAATCAGTCATTAAAAATAAAAGCTAATAAAATAAACATAAAAAGAAAAAATACATGGATAAAAGTTGCAGTGCAGTCTAAGATATGAATAGTTCAATTAAAAGCAGCGACAAAAAGAAAAGTCTTCAGCCTGGATTTAAAAGTAGTAAGAGTTGCAGCGGACCTGCAGGTTTCTGGGAGTTTGTTCCAGATGTTTGGAGCATAATAACTGAACACTGCTTTAGAAGAATTTTAAATTCTGTCCTGTGTTCTATAGGGAGCCAGTGTAAGGCAGCCAGAACAGGAGTAATGTGGTCTATTTTCCTAACTCTGGTTAGTACACGAGCTGCAGCATTTTGAATCAGCTGAAGCGACTTGACTGACTTCTTGGTACTCCCTGATAATAAAGAGTTACAATAATCCAGCCTAGAAGTAACAAATGCATGGACTAGTTTCTCTGCATCGTTTTGAGGCAAGATATGCCTGATTTTTGCAATGTTACGTAGATGGAAGTAGGCGGTCCTTGAAATTGATTTTATGTGGGCGTTAAAGGATAAATCCTGATCAAATATAACACCAAGATTCCTTACAGTCTCACTGGAGGCCAAATTAATGCCATCCATAGTTAGTATATCTTTAGATAATTTGTTTCGTAGATTCTTCGGGCCAAGTACAATAACTTCAGTTTTGGTCGTGTTTAACATCAAAAAGTTTAAGGTCATCCACGTTTTTAAGTCCTTAAGGCAGTCTTGAATTTTATTTAGATGATTAATTTCATCAGGCTTGATTGATAAATATAGTTGAGTATCATCCGCATAACAATGAAAGTTTACAGAATGATTCCTTATAATATTGCCAAACGGAAGCATATATAATGTGAACAAAATAGGTCCGAGCACTGAGCCCTGTGGCACTCCATGGCTAACTTTGGTTTGCGTGGAAGATTCATCGTTAACACGTACAAACTGAGAGCGTTCAGATAGATAGGACCTAAACCAGCCTAAAGCAGTTCCCTGTATGCCAACTAAGTGTCTTTGCAATAGTCTTTACTGTGAATATATACATTACATTGTTGGTTACTGTGAATATCTACAGTACATTGTTGGTTAATGTGAATATCTACATTACATTGTTGGTTACTGTGAATATCTACAGTACATTGTTGGTTACTGTGAATATCTACAGTACATTGTTGGTTAATGTGAATATCTACATTACATTGTTGGTTACTGTGAATATCTACAGTACATTGTTGGTTACTGTGAATATCTACAGTACATTGTTGGTTACTGTGAATATCTACATTACATTGTTGGTTACTGTGAATATCTACATTACATTGTTGGTTACTCTGAATATCTACAGTACATTGTTGGTTAATGTGAATATCTACATTACATTGTTGGTTACTGTGAATATCTACAGTACATTGTTGGTTACTGTGAATATCTACAGTACATTGTTGGTTACTGTGAATATCTACAGTACATTGTTGGTTACTGTGATTATCTACAGTACATTGTTGGTTACTGTGATTATCTACAGTACATTGTTGGTTACTGTGATTATCTTTAATAATCTTTTAATCATTTCTAATAAAGGATTTAATTATGAAAAATAAGAAGTGTACATTTAAAATAGAAAAAGTGACAATTACAGATGTTGAATGTCTACTAGGTAAATGTAATGATAAACCACCAGGAGTGGATAATTTAGTTGTTACATTTCTTAGATATGTTGCTAATTTTGTTGCAGAGCCTATCTGTCATATTATACATTTGAGTATTGATAAATGTATTTGCCCACAGGCATGGAAAATAGCAAAAATTATTCCACTTGCAAAAAATCCAGCTGGACCATTTTCTGGTACAAATAGCCGTCCAATACGTTTATTACCAGAATTAGCAAAGATAATAGAGAGAATAATTTTCAATCAAATACAAAAATACTTTGAAGGTAACAAACGTAATACTGTGTATCAACATGCTTACAGACCTGGCCATTCCACATGCACCGCTTTAACACAAATGACAGATGACTGGAAGGGCGAACTAGATAATAGGAAGTTAGTGGGTGCAGTACTACTCAATTTTAGTTCTGCTTTTGATGTCATTAACCATTCTTTGTTGTTACACAAGCTGGAACAATATGGTTTTCATTTTGAAACGCTGAAGTGGTTAGAAAGTTACCTGACAAATCGAAGTCAAACTGTTTTTTTTAATGGAAGTCTCTCAAAGATGAAAACAGTCACTTGTGGAGTACCTCAGGGTAGTTGTTTGGGACCACTTTTATTTTCTATTTTTACAAATGACCTACCATTAGTTAAAAGGTGAACCAAAATTGCAACTACATTTAAACCATATTGAAATTGAACAGGTCAAGGAGACAAAATTGCTAGGTATAACCCTGGATCATAAATTATCTTGGTCTAAACAAATTGATAATGTTGTATGTAAAATGGGAAGGGGTGTGTCACTTGTAAAAAGAATTGTAAAATATTTGCCTATGGATGTCAGTAGACAAGTTTTGGATGCTTTGGTTCTGTCGCAGCTTGATTATTGTTTGGTTATATGGTCTAGTGCTGCTGAAAAAGATTTAAACAAAGTACAAGTAGCACAAAATAAGGCAGCACGATGTGCACTGCAGTGCTCCTACAGAACCAGAGTCACTGAAATGCTGGAGACACTGAAATGGTTAACTGTCAGACAGAGGTCAACTTATATTTTATTAAATGTTGTCAGAAATATTACAGTGACTCACTCACCAGATATATTATCACAAAGGTTTATAGCGCAATATGCACAACATAACTATCAAACACGACATACAATAGAAGGAAGGTTTGTATTACCCAAATCTAAATCAAATATGGGACAGAAAACAGTCATGTACAGAGCCATGATCAGCTGGAACTCTTTACCGGTTCACATCATTCAGGAAAATTCTCAAGTACATTTCAAAAGGTTGCTAAAAAATTATTTAAGTATTACAAAGTAAATTTGAACTGTGCCTGTGGCTATGTATGCATATATTATTATGTATACTTATTTGTATTTACTTTTGTTTGGCCTTAGGATGGCGATGATTGGATGACCATTTTAGTTTTCACTTAATTTCACTGTAAATTGCATGAAATTATGAGCTGTTTTGTTTTGTTTTAATTTTGTTGTATGTATGTTTTGAGTGTGTGAGGACTCCAGGAAGAATAGCCAATGCTCATGCTAGTGCTAATGGGGATCCTAATAAAGACATAAAGACATCTACAGTACATTGTTGGTTACTGTGATTATCTACATTACATTGTTGGTTACTGTGAATATCTACATTACATTGTTGGTTACTGTGATTATCTACAGTACATTGTTGGTTACTGTGAATATATACAGTACATTGTTGGTTACTGTGATCTTCTACAATACATTGTTGGTTACTGTGATTATCTACAGTACATTGTTGGTTACTGTGAATATCTACAGTACATTGTTGGTTACTGTGAATATATACATTACATGTTGGTTACTGTGATTATCTACAGTACATTGTTGGTTACTGTGATTATCTACATTACATTGTTGGTTACTGTGATCTTCTACAATACATTGTTGGGTTACTGTGATTATCTACAGTATTGTTGGTTACTCTGTGAATATCTACAGTACATTGTATACTGTGATCTTCTACAGTACATTGTTGGTTACTGTGATGTTCTACAGTTGGGACGTTACTACTGATATTTTTAAAGTAACTCCAGAGTTGCTGTACTTTTTGGTTGGAAACACGGTATTATACTCTAAAATGGTATACAGTAAATTACTGTAAATAACTGTGGATTTCACAGCCATTTTTTACAGTGTGGAAATGCAGAATTATCTGCTAAATGCCCGGGCGTGCTTTGACAGATGGTAAGACACCCACTGTGTTAAACGGCATAGATTGGGGTCATGTTCAATAATATGCGTTTACTACATTCTATTGTGTTTACACATCCACATGTATACCAAGTACAGTCTGCTCTATGCTGTGTAGGACTACACGAGACCAAATCATTGATGTGCATGTAGCTCGGTTGTAATATGATTCAAATATAGTATACTGCATCTAAGGAGCAGTCTTTTAACTAGGCTATGTATGGTCTATATGTCTACAGATCGTTTGCGTTTTTAAAACTTAATGAGTAAACGCATCACGTTGTCGTGTCGGTGCATGCCACAACCCCTGCTTCTGTGTTCCCCTTGGATCCCAGTGATTTCCCTGTTTTGCATAAACCTATAACCACAATGCGCGTACACGTTCCGCTCGCATTCGCGTACACGCGCCCATGGTTCGCTTTGCATCTCGTCAAAACAAAGCGGGGGGCGAGCCAGTGAGTGAGTGAGCGAGTGAGCGAGCAAGCGAGCGGCAGCGCATGCTTCATGAATGAGTCCCTCTCTACAGCACAGAGACCCTCAGCCTGCACCCTGATGCCAGTGAGGGTGCGCTGACCCCCGGGGAACAGTAGAGGAACCAGCCGCTGATGATCCCGGACAGTGAACGCCTCGGCCCGGTGCTACAGGACCGTTTCATCCCTCCAGGAACAACACGACAGGACAAGGCACGGTGAGAGCTACAGTGGGCGGGCAGAGGCGCATGACATACGACAACTTTGTGGCCATAATCATACAGTTTGTAACCATACTTATGATGCATCTGTGCCCGTGTCTGTGTGTGTCCATAAGACAATGTTTAGAGAGGGACTTGGCTTCATTCTCTCGTCTGTTCAGGTAGAAAAAATAGAAAACCCTCCACGTACGCACGACTGGCTGTACATTCCTCCCTGTCGGAAAAAACGTGGACTGTTGATTGCGTGTCTGTGCGATTGATTGTCTTATGTCGAATAAACAACATGTGAGGCAGTACACTGGGATATCAATAAGCCAGAAAAGCAATAGAGCCCAATTTAAATTAAAAGTGTTATCCATCTGACTGTAGTCGCTCCTGAAAGAGAAAGAGGAGGGGTGAACAAAAGCAGAAATGCCCAGACTGGCCTGGCATGGCATGTCGGGCAGTCTGTCTCTGAGCCTCTGGCTGAGATGTGGATTTACTCTGATAAGACTGCAGGCCAAGCCATCTGAAAACACTCAGATCACCCATTTTATCACGCAGGCAGGGTGGCAGTAAGGGAGGCTCGTGTAGAGTCTTTGTCTGTGGAGTGACAGCCCAGACTGTTGTTCTCCCCTCTGACCAGGGGATGGTGCTTTACTATGCCTACTGTGTTTCTATGGGGGAGACACCCAAAATACATTATAATACTGTACAGTCATACTGGCTGGTGTGGCTTTTAACAGGAATACTCCCTCACTCACACTTATACTGGACATGTACACACTTGCATTTCCTTTTTTCTCTCTGATGAAAATGTGTGTGTGTAATTGTGGCACGGTTAGGGCGTAGCTTGAGCTCTGATTGCAAAACACTCTTTCATAGTATTTGAATAACAAAGTAAACAGAAAACACCTAGGTCACCAAATGTGCAGCTTGTGTTTTTACTTTCATATGTTTTGTCTGTATTAGGGGCTTCAGTGGTCCTTTATTTTATTAATTGAATCAAAGTAGGTGTAGGAGTATCATTTTCCCCCTGATGCCCCACACAGCTGCTTGTAATCCCTCCTGTTACGCTCTGGTATGTGCCTTTGATGATAGGTTTCATTAATGTCCTTTGTCTCCACACTTATGTCTAGATGCTTGATGGACTCCGGCGGAGGCATGCCTCCCGGCCCTCCACCAGACCCCTGTCACTCAACTTCAGCACTTCTCTTGCCCCTCCCCCAAGCCCAGACATGGACAGCAGCAGTGAGCATCCAATCAGGAGGTGAGGCTCAGTTTCCTGGGATTAAAATTTCACAACACACAGCATCCTGGAAATGCATGAAATATTAATGAGCATTCATAAAAATCCCACCACTGCTCCTCCCAAATTATTTCATTAAACAACCGTGCTTTCAACACACGTTGACTTAATGATCTCCTGGTGGGATGTTTGTTTTCTCATCAGTTTGTACACTCACTTTCCATGTTTTCCTGTGTGTAGTGTGTGTGTGTGTGTGTGTGTGTGTGTGTGTGTGTGGTGTTGTGTGTGTGGTGTGTGTGTGTGTGTGTGTGTGTGTGTGGTGTGCGTGTGTGTTTGTTTGTGGGGGGCGTGGAAGGGGGTCCTTTTTGTTGACTGCATTGCTGTCAGCAGAGAGTTTGTGGAAAGCATGGGTTTAAAATATATAATTTCCACCCCTTCTTCGAGGTGCTGGTTCTCCCCAAGTACCTCTTGAAAATATGCAAAACAGTGTTTACTTTCATGTTCTGAAATTAGTTAGGATTCAACAGGAAAATATGTCATGGAGGGGAGGTTGTCTCATATAGAGCTAGATTGACAAATTCTATGATGACAATATGATCTGTAAATTACTATTGGCTGATGTAAGGCTAGGCGCTAACAACGATATTTTTGATTTAAAAAACATAGAATAGTGATATCATTTGAGTAATACACATATTATAATACTGTGTGAATAAATGATTTCCTTTTCTTTCCATTCACATTTAATCTCCCTAACCAATTATAATTTTCCTTCAAATGTATCTATAAAAACGCAATACCAATGTCAATTCTATTGGCAATGATAATCGTGTAATGAAAATCTGATATTGTGATAACTCTTGCTGTTTTATTGTTATCATTGATTGTTTT
This sequence comes from Pseudochaenichthys georgianus, assembly GCF_902827115.2. NCBI lineage: Eukaryota > Metazoa > Chordata > Actinopteri > Perciformes > Channichthyidae > Pseudochaenichthys > Pseudochaenichthys georgianus. The sequence continues at coordinate 24,408,629 of NC_047508.1, read as the reverse complement.
AATATTCCCAATAATCATTCAAACTTTTAAACAATCAGTGGGCCTACCAGTGCTGGGACACTTATTATATACTCAAAATGTGCAGCTAAACTTTGTTTTTATTAATACATATTTCTAAAAGAGATACACAAATGTCCAAAGATATAGTATGTCAAGTTGGATTTGGGAAAATGCGGTCAAAAAGATGTAGAATGCATACATTTTTTGGATTGGTATAGTCATGAAAATATGGAGCTTTGGGGATTAAATATTTAATTCATAAAAGTTCTAAACATCATAAGGAATTGTTCAAACAGGCTAAGATATGTAAGACTGTCGACAGGATTAGAAAATATATTATTGGTCCAACCTTTAAAGCTATGTTAGGCGGAATACATTAAAGAGGAAAACCTTTAAACTCTCAAATATCAAAAGCATTTTTAGCTTCAAGATCCGGTATCAGGCCTCCTCTAGTCTGACCCTTGCTCTGCTTTTTTACTTTGTTGTCCTGCTTAAGTTGTGCTGAACATGGGAGAGCAGGAAAACCTTCTTTATTGTCCCTCATTGTGTCACTGCCTTCCTATCCCTGTTGTTGTAATAAGCAGAAATTCTTCCTCCTCCGCCTCCTCGTGTACAGTGACAAGCACAGCAAGTCCCAACTGCTTCAGTCTGCTTATCCTGCAGTTCCTGCGGCTTCTGTGCATAAATATTTGTTTGCATCAATGATTGGTATTGTATTAAAAGAGAGGAGGAAGTATGCCCCCTGTCAGTGCATGTGCTATTGTTTCCTCCTCTTCTGAGACTTCAGGCAAGAGCGCTGGCCCACCTCTCGGCTTGGCTCCACCCATGCTGCTCTTAACGTGCTCTTAACCATGCATCATTCTGTCCTACTTTTCCTCTTCCTCTGTCACCACGGCTTCTCTTTCTATTGTCATTGTGCTTTTTCCTTCTCTGGCATCCTCTATCCCTCTCTCAGACTCACACTGCTTATGTTCTCCCTCTGGCTATCTCCTCTGGGTTCTTCTCTGTATGTCAGCTTGTAGCCTGACCTGCTTTCTCTCCTGTCCACTACTTGTTTCTTACGACTTCCTCTATATCTCCCTCATGAGGACTCTGCACCGGCTGAAGCTGATGAGCTCCCCAAGCCTCAGTGAGCTGGGGAGAGTGAGAAAAGTTCTCCGGAGGAAAGAGGAGAGAAGCAGAAGAAGGGAGGATCAAACGCCACCTGGAACAGGTACGCGGCTTAATACAACCACGGTGGAAAAAAACCTCAGCGGCTAAAATTAATTTTGAACTAAAAAAGATTATGTCGTGTTGCAGCATCCACAACGCTGTCATAGCAGTCTTCCAGAAGAAAGGCTTGGCCGATAACGAACTCTACGTCCTCAACGAAGGTGTCCGGTAAGTTTAGAAAGAAACTGCCACACATTCACACAGTACAGAGAAAACAACCTTATTTTAGACCATTGATGTCATTTTGTGCTATAATTAGTATAATCACTGCCTATCCTATGTTGGCTGACTGAACATTTTCTTGTGAATGAGTTTATTTGTTTGCGTGTGTCAGTGAACTGTATGTGGGTTTGGAAAGTCATGTGGTTATGCAAGATATGTCATTATCTTTCTGAACTGGACCCATCACTTCTATCCTATCAGCCCAGTAAACATATTTCCATGTAAAGAAAAGCAACAAGGAGGTGGACCGACGAAAACAGAGACCTTAGTAGTTGGCTTGACATCCTGGTGTTATTTTTCATGGTGTTACACAGTCACATGGAATGCAGTTCAGTAATAAATTGCAGGTTTAAACGCCTCATTTCCACAAAATAAAGATTTTCTGAATAATTAAGTGTGTGAGTCATAAAGTAATCCACATATTTGTTTCTTCAGGCATCTGTTGAAGACTGAGCTGGGGTTCTTCTTCACAGAATACCTTCAGGTAATAAGCTTTTGATATTGAATGATATAAGATAAGGGTTAGTATAAGGCGTCAAAATGAAAGCGGTGGTGTCTCATATATTTATTTAATGGCATATTTCCTTGTGTTCACAGAACCAGCTGCTGACAAAAGGCATGGTCATCCTTCGGGACAAAATAAGGTTTTATGAAGGTATGGCTGACTGAAAGATAGTCTGAATGCATTTTGTTGTGGTCTGTGTCCATGAACTTAGCTTGAGTCAACTCTATTTCTACTTTATGTGTTATCAATGCAGGTCAGAAGTTACTTGACTCTCTGGCAGAGACTTGGGACTTCTTCTTCTGTGATGTTCTGTCGATGCTGCAGGCCATCTTCCATCCGGTCCAGGTACACAAATATCTTGCTGCCTGACAACTTCACTGGATGATGATCATTGTTGCTAAGTTCTTCTGTTTGTTGTTGTCCTTAACGTGTGCAGGGTAAGGAGCCCTCTGTCCGACAGCTAGCTTTGCTTCACTTCAGGAACACCATAGTCCTGAGCGTAAAGTTGGAGGACGCCCTGTCTCGACCTCGGGCCCGTGTTCCCCCCTCTGTTACACAGATGCTGCTTATTCTACAGGTAGGCCTGCAAATCACACATGAAACTAAAAGTAATAAAAACACCAACTGTATTTAGACTCAAATTAGTACCTAATTGAATAGAATAGACAAATTAGTTGTGAAAACTTGTAAATGTGATTCAGTAGTCAACAGTTGATTGTCGATCTGAGCCTATTATTGTTTTATTGTATCTATTTTTTTTGTTTTGTTTCTTAGTGTCTCAACTATTATAGTAGTAACATTCTACATTTGAGATGTTAGACATGCAAGAACAATATTTTGCGATATTATTATTTAATAAATAGCTTATTCTGTGAATAGTTTTTTTCATGGTTCTAAAGCACTAATGAACAGCTTTAGGCTGATTTATACTGGAGTGACTTTGATGCCTGTCTGTCTCTGTCTGTGTTTAGGGGGTCCATGAGTCGCGCGGTGTAAATGAGGAATACCTGAGGCTGGAGTCTCTGATTCAGAAGGTGGTCTCGCCCTACCTGGGCACCACACGGGCTTTACTCTGAAGACGGGGCTGAGTCTCATTGCTGTGTTTGGGTGAGACTGTGAACCTCAAAAAGAAGAGTAAAAATTGCCACGTTTCTGGAAAGAGACATAAAGTTAACCTTCTTATCCTTCTTTTATGTCTCTCAGAGAAAGCGTTCACCGTGGGGCTGGTCAAAGTCTACAGATCAAACCGTTCTAAAAAACCCTGTGGTACGATCCAAAAGCTACAATATCCCTCTGCTGCTGACCCCTGTGGCTGAGTATGACCCAGATGCCAGCTCTGTTGGCAGTGGAGGAATTCGGCGCCACTCGGCCTGCGAGATTATAACATGCCTGGAGGAACAAGGACTGGTTTACGCTGACTTGGCCTCCGGATCTGAACTGTCTGGCCCCTCCTCCAACAGGCTGTGTGTGGGCTCTCAGTTCAATGGTATGTCACAGATTAAGATGTCTGAAAAACTGAAATCCTACTGTAAAAATGCTCAATAATCCAGTACCCTCTCATTCATAGGTATTGTACAAGCGGGAGCGGGTGCCATGGCCTTGCCTCTTTCGTCTGCCTCTATCCATCTCCTTCATTCCTCAGGAGCTCTGGCACGGCACTGAGGCTACAACAACAATGACTGATCTCAGTAAAGGTGCATCATCCTCGCCGCCCAGTGAATCATCAGCCCTGAAACCATTATTGGACAAGTGCTAGACTCTGCAGACTCAGACTCAGATGGGATAGTTATTGATTTCCCACCTCACTCCTCAGAGGCTATGGGGTACTGCCGTGACAGCAGGCAGAGCACTGTGTAGCTGTGGCTGCTTTAAGAACACACCCCTCCTCCAGTGTGTACACTGATAATCTGGGAGACAGATTAAAGAATAATTACAAGAAACATTTCATTAAATTGGTACCATCTTCTGTTCTTATTAGTCCATTCCAAGTGCTTTCAATGGTGAATGAAAACCTTGCAACTCTAAAGTTTCAACTATTCATCCAACAAAAAACTAAGCAAATCCCAGTGGAATTATTATTATCAATGCTCTAAAATGTTTGACCAAGTTTTGAATTTGGGATATAGTTGCGACTTTATCCAAGCTCTTTATCCAGAGATTTCCAATGTTTTCATTAACACAAAATACGTTGCATTAACTTCCTAAGCGATAAATCTGGTGATATTCTTATACTTTTCTTATTGTCAACAACTCTCTGAAATGAACAGCAATGAATGAATCTCAGAAAGATTTCTTCTGAAGAACAAATCCTAATTATCATGTCCCACTGCCACAGACCTCCATCTTGTCCAAAAATACTAAAAAACACATGGAATGTGCCATACAGTTGCACTAACCTGTTACCTGATTTGAAATAAAAACGGGCACTTTAGTTTATAATGACTCAATTCAAACATTCAATTTGTTGGTACTGTAAAAACTCACAAGATCATCAGATGTGAATTAATCTGTGGCTGAAAGATGTCCCCAAAAAATGCACTATTAACTTAACTACAGTGCAGAATTACTCAGCTTTTGTGACGCATTTAGAAAATGTATGTCTTAAAAAGAACAAGATTTGTTGACAATATACAAACAATAATATATCCTTTAACTCAAAGAGAAGCAAGACAATCTTTAACTGAATTTAACATCATCAATAGAGTTATGAGGTTTTTTTCAAACAGCATCATTTTCTTGCCTCTACTAATAAGATGGCCACCATTTACATGGAAAAAGTGACAGACACGTTACATATTTATCATGGATTGTTTTGTATGTGTATTTTATATATTCTGTTTACGCTTTGTTGTCTGCTTTTAGCAGTAACAGTAATGAGGTCTTCTGCTCTCTCTTTTGTACGACATCTTATGAAAATGTTGACTTTTGGATTGTTTTTATTGTCAGCGGCGGTCATAGAGGTTTATATGCAACTTCTTATCTTAGAACAGACATCAGTGTGACAACATTTGCTTTTCTGTATTAGCTCCCTACAGCCGGACTTTGAGGAATGATGATGTTTATTGTTTACATTTGATAAAGACATGAACATTTTGACTGAATGTCGTCTCACACACTGTATTTTGCACCACCACTATGTTGTAAATAGAAATGCATTGTTGTTTTTTAGGACAGCTTGATAGTGTAAAGTGAACTTTTACCTTTAAATGACTTGAGATTTTAATAAGGGCTTTTTATCTGAATCTTTTTCAAACAATGTTTTACCTCAAGCATTTTGTACTTTACCTTTTTTGACAATCTATGATGTCTTCGGAGTTGTACTTTGTATTAATTTGTTATACTAGCCCAGTAAAAAAATAAATACATTTGAAAAGTATTTAAAACCATTGGTTATCGCCTTCTTTTAACACTTGATTTATCATAAGTAAAATGTTGCCCTGATTAATACTGCCAAGTGTAAGAGGGGACATACAGTCAAAGCTGGATATATTTGTTATCGATGAGTCAAACTCCATTAAGCAATCTATAATTAAGGGCCAGCATTTTAGAAAAACTGAGGTCGTAAGTCCAAATCCCCCCAGTGTACCACAAACGCCTCAATTTTGACCAGTGACCATAAAGAATTAGATTTTTCATATTTTATAAATAGATTTCAAAATAACTAATTTGTGCATGTTTTTATTAGTTTTTATCACCCTCAGGGTTGAGCTTTCGGTATACATTTTGATTGTGGCAATAGTAAATCTCAACTCAAATTCTACTTCATAGATTTATTATGTAACTATACACAGTCGGGGAGAAATGTACTGGACCTGGAGTTAAGATGAACTGGGTGTTCTCAATAGAAGCTACAAACCACCTGCAGTTATTTATCAAAACATTTATCAGCTGATAAAAGAATACATTTTTTATTTGGAAAGGGTGTACCGGAAGTCTTCAGCTATTCTATTTAAAATTATGCTTTTGTTTTGTAAAGACTTACCGGAAACTTGCAGTAGCTGCTTGCCGCTGCTGCTGGCGGAGTTAATCTGGAAGTGGCTAAATGCTAAATGCTAACTACACTGTAATGTTCGCTGTCATTGAGATACTTTAAGCTTAAAACTAAACCGTCTGTTTAAAAGTGCTGACGTTGGTGTCGCTGGTGAAGAGTCGTTTTTTTTAAAAGGCTGATTCCCCTGGTCTACTTGGTAAGACATATTTCTTTTAACAATGTTTTTTTGGGTATCATGTAAGCTACAAAGCTAGCCACCATACAGTAGCTTAAGTGGAAGTAAAAGAAAAATGGGTCTTTAAAAAAGTGATTTACATTTTCTAAAAGCCTGAGAGCTAGTGGAGGGAGTTTTGATGTGTGAACAAAGTTACCTCCTATTTCTCAGTCAAGACATCCATGAGAGAAAGAGATTAAGCCTGCTGTGTTTTGGTTTGTTTTCAGATCTATCTGTGTGGGTGTGTGGGTGTCCTTGGCTGTGCTTCTCAGTCTCTGTGGTGGGGTTGACCCTGGCTCTGTGCCAGCCCTCTGTAGATGAAGATGTCCCTGGCCCAGCGAGTGCTCCTCTCCTGGATCTTCGCCCTGGTCTTCCTCATCATGCTGGTCCTAAAGCTGGACTCCAAAATCCACTGGAACTGGTTTCTCATCTTCCTCCCTGTGTGGACCTTTGACACAATCCTCATCCTCATGCTAATTGTGAAGATGGCGGGGCGCTGCAAGCCGGACTTTGACCCCAGAGATGGTGAACAGAGCCTGAAGAGGAAGCTGTGGTACCTGACAGCCATGCTTCTGAAGCTGGCCTTCTGTCTTACACTGTGCTCCCGCCTAGAGAGGCTCACTGAAATGTGGGTCAGTTTGGTGTGCATCCCCCTGTGGGTCCTAATGGGTGGAGCGCTGGTGGAGCTAGGACACAATGTTTTCCACTACAGGAGGGAATGAACCACACGACTTTGCAAAACAAGGATTTTAAATGTAAAGTAAGGGAGAGAACCTTTTATGCTCAAGAATGTCTCGCTTGGGATGCACCAATCTGATTCACTATGTGTGTCAGGTCCGATACTGACCCTTATAAAGTGGACCGGTATCAATCAGACATATCGACATTATATACATTTTCTTTGTCAATGTCATTTTAACATTCACAGTGTCTGCTGTAAGTTACATCTTATTTAAATTACAGCAGGTAGCAGACTCAATGACGTGTGGTAGCGATCCCAGCAGTGTGCACATTCGTCCACCGTGAGTTTTCGCAAAATGTGGTTTACACGCTTGGAGATTTCATGTACTCTACTCCACACAGTTTTGCGTCTTTAGCATAAAACGAGCCTTAGCATTGTTTTAGCGTTCACATTACTGCCTTATTGCTTTTGGTTGCAGAATTGGGTCAAGGATAATAAGAATTACAAGAAGATGAACCTATTCTTTCACACGCCACTGGGTTTAAGAGTTAAGGCTAAGCAAACGGAGGCACAGAAGATCTGCCATGGTGATCCAAAACCAGTCACTTGCTACACTACACTAACCCAATCTGCACTAGCATACACTGTGTGCCACTGAGCCATACTACATGTGTTTATGAAATCACTGTTGACATTTTCATCACTATCTGATCACTTTTGTAAAGCAGCAGAAACCTCACAGATCTCATGTGATTGTACACACATGTATGAATTATATTTGTCAGCCATCCCAGGATGTCTCTCTGCCACTGACACTATTTGAATGTAAAACCCTAAATGTCCTCAAATATAAAAGTACTTTTGTAGCACCAAAGTTCATGGTAATTGATCGAATATCCTCATCTCTAGACCAAATACTCTTAAAGGGCCAGTGTGGAGTATCTAAAGGAATTTCTTCGCATAAAGGCAATATAATATTCATTAATGTATGATCTCCTAAAACCAAGTTACTGGGTGTTTCTCAATGTCGAGGAGGCTTGCTTGGTAGCATATGTACCTCCGAGTCAGTGGGTGTTTCTCGATATCAAGGAAGGATGCTCCAGGGCCACTATTTCAAGGATGCTACATCATCGAGTCCCACCGAAGGACTGTTCCAATGTCCAGGCTGTCTTAAAATCCCCCACATTGTGGGGATTTTAAGACCGGAGTCTACACATGTGCAGCCTCGAAATTTCCCGCAACGAAGTACGCCGGCCTCGGTAGAATTCCAAGTATCCTGGACATTAGAAGTTTGGAACAACCCTTCGGCGGGACTCGATGACGTAGTATCCTTGTTTCTCTGGAGCAGCTTTCCTCGACATTGAGAAACACCCAGAATGTTCTTGAAGGCCATCGTAGTACCGACACGCTTTTACAACTGTAGTAGTACTATCGCCTCAATTTGATTGCTTTAAAGTAATTAGTTAGGATGGCCTCTGTGCCAGGCAAATATAATTAAAGATACCAAAACATTGTCAGTTTTGCAGTTGGCGGCTTGTAAAGGGAGGGACATCCTACACACTGCCCATTAAAGTAGCCAGAACGACTTATACTGAAACCTATGATATGAAATGCAGTCATCGACACCAAGTCATTATTTTTGAACCATTTATTGAGAGGTTCTGATAAGAGTATAAATCACACTACCAAGTCTTATCTTAGGAAATAAAATGTATTTACAACAAAATTTCACATATTGGTTTCAAATTAAAAACAGACAGTAAATGATATAAATAAGTTCTATGGAAAATAAAACTTGTCTTACAAAAAATATATGCAATTTCTGTATACATTTTCTCACATTGGTGCTAATAACATCTATACTGTACAGTTTTGGTACATACAGTATAATTTACAGCCCGGTGTGAGTCAAACAACGTCCAGTCTGAAAACAACGACCTGCTCCGATTTGGGAGTGTTACAAATGACAAACCCCATCGAATAAAGCCACATGGCATTTCAGCAGTAGCGCGGTGAACGTAGGTAATTCCTATAGAGCGCAGTAAGGATGGTTGTTTTCAGATTGGCTAGTCCAGTACCTAAAATAGGTGCTTTAAGAGCGAAGCTAAGTAGTGCACAGGCACTGACACATGGGTCACATAACATTTTATATAGAGCCTACATACATTCGCTAACAAACGTGAAGTGAGCTACTTAGCTTACATTCTTAGGCACTGATAAAATACTTGGAGAGTGCATCCTCTTTTCACTACGTCACTGGAGTAATGTGGCTGTCAGCAAAGAAATGGGATGCACCCCGCTCCTCGATTACAAACTAGAAAGACCATTTAAGAAAGGATGCATTTTGAAATATCTTAACAAAGCCATGGCGTAAGTTGTACAGTAAAAAAATTAGACTAGACATCTAGACATTCATATTAAGAAGTCTTTCTGTGTTTGCGGCGTGTGTGTTTTAAGGGGCTGTTTTAATGAGTGTTGCGGTGGCCGAGTGTCCTGTACGGGTGTGGCAGGTTTTCCCTGCACTGTGTCCTTTGCTTTTGAACCTTTAGAGGGCGTTACTGTCCGACTGTCAGATCCGGGCTTAGAGGAAGTGCCCCGAGAGTCACTGTGATGGTGTGTTTTAGGCCGACTGTCCGTGAAAGAGAGGGCCAGAGTTTGGTGAGCTTCCATGGGCTTAAAGAGGTCAAAGGTGATCAGCGTCCGTGGTTGTTTGTGTTCTGGTGGACCAGAGGCAGCCTTCTTCCTCTCCTCTTTGCTGTAGACGTCTTTATCCTTCTTCCCATCTTTCTTGACCTGAATGTTTGCCGGTTTGGGAGTGCCTGTCTTCCCGTCTTCTCTCCCTGACTTTGCCTGCGTACTCAACGTGTTTCCCTCTCTGCCCTCCCTGTGCCCGCTTTTCTCCTTCTTTCCGTGCGAAGACTTGTGTTTGTTGGAACAGGCGTCTCGGGCCTCCTCTCTGTCCGGCCGTAGGTGAGACTGTGATCTCTCCCGGTCTTTATCGTGCTCCTTCTCTTTCTTAACGTGGACTTGTGTCTTTGAGTCCCACTTCTCGTCTCTCTGTGCAGACAGGGAAGTTTGAGAGGTTTTAGTTCCCTCCCTTGTCCGCTCCTCGTCCTCTTTTTTCCTAATTGGCGGCAGTGTTGATGTACCTCCCTCTGCTTTAACCCTCTCCTGCTCTCTCCCCCTGTCCCGCTCTCTGTCTTTCGCCCTCTCTTTTTTATCCCTTTCCTTCTCTTTACTCCTCTCCTTGTCTCTCTTTTCTTTATCTTTAACCCTCTCCTTTTCATCTTTTTCTCTCCTTCCTTTGTCTTTTTCCTTTTTGATTTGTGGTGTGTTGTAATGGCTCATTATACTATCTTTAGTTTTCTCTTTTAGACCTTGACCTGGTACAGTTGTCTTTTGCTGCCTCTCTTCCTCTACGTCATTCTCCTTCCTAATTTGCGGTGTTGACTTAAAAGATGGACTTTCCACTCCACCCTCCTCGTGGCTCTTCTGCATTGCCTGGCATGAGTCTTCACCTCCTCCTTTGCCTTTCTCGTCTTCCTCAGTTTTAGGCTCCATTAGTGTGTGAGTGAGCAAACCTTCATCTCTCTCCTTCTTGATGAAAGGTAGAGACTGTACCGTTGAAAAGCTCTTGATTTCGCTTCTGATGTCTTTCTCTTCCTCCTTGAAGGTCTGTGTCTGAGTTTTTGAGGGCGGTGTGTCCTCTTCCTCTGAGTCCTCATACTCCTGCTTCGGCACCATCTTTGCAGCAGGCTCAGGCTCCTCCTCCTGTTGTTCTTCTTCTTCTTCTTCTTCTTCTTCTTCTTCTTCTTCCTCTACTTCTTCTTCTTCCTCCTCCTCCTCCTCCTCTTCTTCCTCTTCATCCTCCTCCTCCTCTTTGATATGAAGTTTTTCTTCTCTAGGTGCACACTTCTCTTCCTTCACCTCTTCCTCCTCCTTCACTTCGTGTTGGTGATACTGTTTGAGTCGGATGTGCCAGGCCAGACTGCACACAGCGGCCACGGTTTTGAACTGGTGGACGACTCCTCTGGGAATGAAGTAGATGTCATCGTGGTAGAGTTGGATCCGGGCGTATCGGATCCCCTCCCTCCTTAGCTGGTTCAGCTTGGCATCATCAATCCACTGCACACACTGTGGAGGCAGGGACAAGAACAGACTCAGTAATCCCGAAATAAAATGAACAAGTATTCAAATGATTCCATGGTAGAAAAAAACGTGTTCTAAACATGTATTGTAAAGGCTAGCAGTATTATAGTGGGGAATCCCTCTACTATGAACGGATTACCAGGTGTCAACGAGGCATTAAACTGTAAACACAATTTTGACACATCATTTTATAAACTTGATATGGTAAAAACGTTATAAGAAAGCTTAAATACATCCACCAGACAGAGCATTATCATGTTTCTGGCAACACGCCAAATGTTAGTCCCATATTTACTCTCCTAGCTTTGTTTTTGATACATTTGATAACAGCAGAAAATATCTAGTCATACCACTGTGTCACATTAGCCACGGTGTATAGCTCTGACCCACCTGAGACAGCGGAGGTTCGTGTAGGTCCAGCTGCAGCCTCATGACCACTTCTGGGAAATCCCCCGCGTGGAAACACACAACATCTTTGGTGATTCGGCCAGGAGCGTCCGTGCTGCAGGGCAGAATGCAAAGTCCTGTTTATTGATCGGAGTGTGTGTGCACTGAGTGTGTGTGTGCACTGAGTGTGTGTGCACTGAGTGTGATAAAGGTGGAAAACATGTCACGTGTACTCACTCCTCTCCACAGCGCACAGCCTTCAGCACACCTACGGCAGCAGTGGTTTGTCTCTCAAAGCCCTGACCAATGTGGTCGGCGTGGGCTCTCGTCCGGTCCTCAAACAGCATCTCCCTGGGCTCACTGGCTCTGGGAAGGTACTGCAGGTTCTTTATCTCATTGGTCGACCTGAAATACATTTATTCACAACAGTCAGGATATGTAGATGGTAAATGACCTGTACATGAGATGAAGTGTTGAAATGAGCTGAAAGTATTACACTTGTTTTGCTGCATCAGCCTTATTAATAAAAAAAAGAAGTAATTATGCTGGGAAGACATTGACAGATTAAATATGTCAACCCACCTTTTCCTTTTGAATGGTGATTTTGGCATGTCTGCCATTGGGATCATCTGTTCTCCCGGTCTGACCCACATGATGGGGCCGTCATCGCTCTCTGTGGGACTGTGCAGCCGCAGACTGGAGAACGTTCCCCAGGGCAAAGTCCGCTGCATTATCACAGGGTGAGAAAGCTTTGAGTTAGATAATGACTCCGAGTCATGCATGGGGGGGGAAAGAGAGACAGATGTTCACAAGCCCAAAGGCTGTAAAGGTGTGTGCACATGCATTCATAACAAACACACTCACCTCCAGAAAGGGAGATTCCTCTAACATGTTGATGAACTCTGGGAAGTAGTCTCCGACCTCTTCGTCCACAGCCCCCACCAGACTGACCTGCCGCATGGCCCCGGCTCGGTACGTTCCCTGGGAATATGTCCGCTTCACCTGCAGGAGGAACCACAGAGAATAAGATCAGACCCACCCAGCAGGTACCAAAGTATCCCACTCTGACAGGTGACAAGACCTATAAGGCTGTTACATATAGTTCAATGGTTGCTGCACAACTTTATTTTGTTTCGCATGTCTCTTCAATTTGTCTAAACCGGTTCCGCTCAGTTTTAAATGCAGAGCCTTGCCAATTCCAATAGTCAAAGAATATTGAAAAACACATTTTAATCATTTCCAAAATGTTCAGCATGTTTTTTTCCCCAAAACATATTCTGCTTTAGTCCATATGTTTTGGCGTTCAGCTTTTTAAAGGTCCCATGTCTTGGCCATTTCTACTGATCATAATTCCATTGTTGAGGTCTACTAGAATAGATTTATATTGTGCAATCTTCCAAACTAACATTGTTCTCATACAGCATCTCTGTATAGTATGTGTATTCACTCTCTGTCCTACACGCCTTGTTGGAGCTCCTGCCCCCCCCCCCATGAGCCCACTGTGTGCTCTGATTGGTCAGCTCGCCCACTCTGTTCTGATTAGTCCACCACCGTTACAGCTGAACATCAGTGATTATGTGTTACAATGGCGTTTGTTAGCAACCAGAAAAGGACACCAGTAATGACAAACAGATGAGAATGCTGCGTGGGGTCTGGGTGCCGTGTTGGCGGGACGTTGCGGGGCTTTCTGCTGCGAGGAGCGGACAGTGTGAGCTGGGTTCATTTCCTGCTTGAGGCGTGGGATCTGCTTGACATCTGCGAGGGTCCACTAGCACCCGCGGCGCACCTACAGTCAAGGTCAGCGCCACAGTTTCTCCGCGGCGAGGCTCCACTAGCACCCCCCCCCCCCCCCCCAGCGCGTCACAGTTTCGCCGCTGAGAGTGTGTGTGTGTGTGTGTGAGGAGCTCCACGGATTGGTCCATTTGGGTATGGGCACGTCACTATACACAGGAAGAAAACAACGGAAAAAGAGAAATCTCCAACGAGGCGTTCTGGGGCAGCATAGACAGGTATTTTCTGTGTTAGAGTTTTACTCGCTACAGGGTGTACTTTGAGGGTTTGTGACTTTGCAGACCGTTTACATGCAGAAAAAGCTACATAACACACAAGGGGACAGGTAATGACCAGAAAAGCATGACATGGGACCTTTAAGAACAATCTTTTCCCTGCAGTAAAATAACCTTTCACTCTCACACTAAAGTCTCTTAAGGTCTTTTTAGGGTGAAGTCAAGTTTGTTTCAAAAACCTTTGTATTTATTAAAAAAGAAAGAAAAAAAAAAGACATTAGGAAAAGCCCTACTAAGATGTATTTACTGCCAGCAGAGACCTTTTTCTAAAAAATCATATTCATTTTTTATACATGCTCGTCTTACAATTAAAGCTCACACTGTTGGTGTGTTCTTAATGCGACCTTTCCAGCGCACCTGTCTTTGATAAAGCACTCGCTAAGAGCTCAGCTTGGTAGTCAACAGGACCTAAGGCACAAAGATTTAGATCTTTGGAGGAACTTGAAGATACAGTCATTAAGAGAGGCAAATGTCAAAAAGGTGAGCTTTTGTTTCTCTGAGGAAAATAAAACACTTTTAATAAAAGGAAAGGAATTGTGGATTATGCGAGCAAATTTAGATAACAAAACCAGACCTCATGTTCGCATGAGTCCATGTCAAACATCAAGACTCTTCTGAGGCTCATAAGACAAAATATTCCCTTATGACCCACATGAAGTCTTTGACAATGTGTTGTATCTGTATGGCTTTTCTGTTAATGTTACTGTTATTGGGATGTTTCAAGGCATCACACTTTAAAAGAGGAGCTCCAAAGTAATATTTTGGTTGTTTTTGAAATTCAGTGTGCAAACTTTTAATGTTATGTTTACAAACTGACAAATACTACTTATTGTGCCTGTAAATGTCTGTCTTTTAACAATGATAATGAATACAGAATGAAGTGATATTGCCCCGCAAGTGTTTATTTAAATCCTGTCAATGTCTTAAAATTTAAAAAGGACAGCTGCTCGTAAACATTTGACTATTTTGAGCGTAAAGCCACTTCTTGCAAGTCTTAATGTTAGCATAAGTCTTGAAAAATGGTGCAAGTCTTCTTACAGATCATCAGAAGCTTGAAACTAATCTATATTTGATCTACTCTGGAGTCGGTTACTTCCAAAGGGTCGACTGAGCCATGACCGCTCTATTCTTCTCTCCGTGTGGAAGGATTTATTTTTCCAGCAGAAAGATTAGCCTAACTGTGTTAAATGTATGCCAGGACCGTTTTGAAGATGAACAAGAAGCGTGAACCTGTAACATATGACGTTCCCACCCAACCACCACCAGGCCTCCATTCCCCCGACACAGCAAAAGAAACGGGACCTTTTTTTAATAGTCATTTTTGCTATATCCTGTCTCAAAGTGCACTTTGCTCACCATGAGAACCCTACAGCAAAACTATTTAAAAAAAGGAAATGCTGCAGCATCAAAAGATGGGATGCTATAAAATGATGATTCTGGACGTGAGAAATGAAGTGTCCAGAGTCTGTGACACACGGCCTGCAGTAGGGCTGTGCGATTATGGCAAAAATCATAAATCACGATTATGTGGGTCAATAATTGACATCACGATTATTTTGACGATTATTCATTGACCATTTATTGAACTTTAAAACAAATAATATTTTACCAATAAACAAGATCAACACATATGTTGGAGCGTACTTCCAAAACCATACTAAACATATATTAATATGATAAATAAAAATAAATTAGACCAAAAATAAATGAAATCAAATATATAAGTAGGGGTGTAACGGTTCACAAACATTTCGGTTCGGTACGTACCTCGGTTTTTAGGTCACGGTTCGGTTCGGTACGTTTTCGGTACAGCAGAAAATTATCACAAAACATAACATATTTTTTTTTAATTATTATTAAACTGTGAATAATGTATTCACTCAAATAAATACAAAATATAATAAAACAAACATTAAGGTGCAGCATTTCGATTAACTGAAATAATCTGTATTTGAACTTTACTGTACTAGTAGGCCTACTCACAAAACATAAACTATTAGTTTTGGGTTTTTAATTATTATTAAACTGTGAATATTCACTCAAATAAATATAAAATATAATAAAATAAATATTAAGGTGCAGCTTTTCGATTAACTGAAATCATCTGTATCTGAACTGTACTAGTACCTAAGCAGCCAGTTTGACATTAGGACTTGCTTGTCATTGTATTTTCATGTTTTTTTAAAGAAAAATGTACTTGTCCACATTGCTTGCCGAAAGGGCAGATCAGCTGGCACTAGCAATGTCTCCTGCTGTGGAGAACACCCTCTCGCTAGGGACAGAGGTAGCAGATACAGCCAGGTAGCGCTTTGCTAACATGGCAACATAAGGATATTTGCCGTTTGTAATAGCTTTGGCTCGGTCTGATGTTTTTGCGAGTGGTGGAGGCTTACATGCTAGCGGGAGTTGGGTTTGCACTTCAGTCTTTTGGTGCCGGTGATATTCACGTTCGGGTGATGCCTTTTCAAATGAGTGTGCAAGTTTGATGTATTGCCAGCCGCGTAACCAATTTTAGTTGAACAATGCCGACAAACAGCTTTGGTTCGGTCCACCTGTCTTTGTCCGTCATCCTTGTACGTAACTGCGAAACCAAAATGTTCCAAAACCGGAGACTTCAATGATGCTGGAGGATTTTCGAGCTCAACTTTATCTGCGTTCGCCATTTCGACAGTTCCTCAAATCACTGACTACATTTGAACGCATCCCTCTGACCAGCTCGTCCAATGAAATGACTTGTTTGCTCTATGACGCGTTGAACACAATGGGAGCAAATTACTCTGAATGCTGCGACGCAGCACCTGAGATTACTTCCAAGAAGTTGTTCACGGTCTCAATTTTTTACGTTTAACGTTATATTCGTTCGGTACACATGTGTACCGAACCGAAGGGCCCGTACCGAATAATTTCGGTACGGGTACGTGTACCGTTACACCCCTACTAATAAGACAACTCAGATCTGAATCTACAGGAATCTGCTGCCAAAGTGCAAAAAAAAAGACAACATTAATAAAATCAAACCCTTTTTTTGTTGCATTTTATTAGAGTATAAAAAGAAATGCCTTTAAAATAGGATGCAAGCAACACTAGTTTATTAACCTGAATTGATAATAGACTATAATCAATTTAAACAGAACAGATCTTAATGTTTGCATTCTTATACCATTTTGTACAATAATTATAATGAATAAGTTCAAACTAAAACTTACATCTGATTAATAACGGTATCTAACTTGAGTTTTTATTATATCAAAAACCTGTTGAAATGCTACTGTTATTTTTACTGTCCCCCAAAAGCGCGTCGGCAGCCTCCAGGAATGCTTCTTTCACAACTTCGCCGTCTTTGAAAGACTTCATGTGTTTCGCAAGAATGTGACTGACACGATAAGATGCTATGGTAGCAGCCTTGCTCTTGTTGTGAAAATGGACTGCTGTGCATTTAGCTGTCCTTTCAGGCTCCTCCCCTTTTGGGAGCGTAGGGCAGAATTAGGAGGGAATTCCGTCTCGTAGCGTTTGTGCACTGTTTTGAAATGCCGCTCCTAAATTACCCTTCTTCGATAAAGCCACACTCGCATTGCAGATGAGACAGATGGACTTTGAATTGGAATAGATACAAAAATAATCATCCTCCCACTCGGAGTGAAAATTATATATTTTGGGCTTTTTTGCTTCTGCCATAATTGCGGTCTCATGTGTGCGGACTGTCACTGCACTGCCCACTGCCCACCAGCCACGCCCCGACACATGGGGTGACGCCGGCCAATCACAAAGCTTTGATGCGTTCAAGTGCATTATTCCGGTCGAATAATCGATTATTATTCGCCAGGGCTGCCGAATAATCGATTTTGATCATGGTCAGTTTCTGGCAACCCTAGGATAAATGTGCTGTGTTTTTAAAAACGCGCATATTTCAGACTCTTGAGCCAAGCTACATTATACAACACATGTAGTCCTGTATCAATTTCTTCCACATGTAAGTCCAGTGCCAGTAGAAACCCTCTCTACTCTAGATCCCGTCAGTCATAAATCATTCAGTCACACTGACTGTGCTGCGTAACCATCTAACACGGCCCACATTATCAAGAGACATTAATCACAAACTGGCTGAATTAAGATAATATGCTAAAAGTTTCACTGAGTTTAGTTTTATTGAGGACAGCAACAGGATGAAATGCACCATCTGCCTTATGTTGGTAGTGGATGAAGTCATGATGCCAGACAAGCTGGAGCAATATCTGATTACAGAGCACTCAGAGTATCAGAACGATCGTGAGAGAGACCATGGGAACATTTCTCCCCCGTTAGGGTCCCGGGCTGGAATCATTGTAAGCTTTCCTGATTTAACCATCCATTTCT
Organism: Pseudochaenichthys georgianus; assembly: GCF_902827115.2. Lineage (NCBI taxonomy): Eukaryota > Metazoa > Chordata > Actinopteri > Perciformes > Channichthyidae > Pseudochaenichthys > Pseudochaenichthys georgianus. Next base: position 24,390,848 of record NC_047508.1, on the reverse strand, counting down.
AAAAAACTGTTCAAATGATGGGTTAATACAGTCTGTGAATGAGACTAGGGGGGCATCATTTCTGACTTTTCAATATAATTAAACTCACTGCTGTGTCAGTGATCAGATTTCTTGAACATGTCTTAGTTTAAGGAAGGTATTGTGGATATTTTATATTCAAATAATTTGTAGAACGAGTTCTTGGTGCTAAGAAAGATATGTACCAAAGTATAAGAGTTGATATTAATATCATTCAAGCACAGATGCAGGAGAGAAACACTGTCAGGTCTCACATGGAAAACAATGAAATCAAAAACATAAAATTGCAGGTTTCTGATTTACACAAATCTTTTGCTATTTTGCGAAAGGTCCTTTCTATAAGCAATCCAAGGCAAATGCTTTATTCACAGATCAAGCACGCTGCACTCGTGTTCCTCATGTATTTTCTGACCTGTAATACCACAGAGTCTTGATTTAGATTTATAATTTCTGATTAGTTTCACCTTTTTTTGGAATTAAGAAGTCGAACAAGATTGATATCAAATCTGTTAAATAAGAAAGTAAACAGATAAACTCCTCAACAAATCAAAACTAAGTGAAGGCAAAACTCCTGATCATCTCTCACAAGTGACAGGAACTGGTGGAGAAGTAAAGAGATAACAACCACACAACAGCCCCAAACTATTTGCTGTCATCTTTACACAGCAATCACCTTTTTTTAAACTCAGACAAGCATCGAGTATCTTCAGAGGCTGAAAGCACAATGCAATCTGAAGGAGCCATAATCTCCATAAACTTTTCAAGAAACCATTATGTTGAGTTACAACATGTGTTGGACGTGTATTGGCAATAAATTAAAGGTCACCTATTATGCAAAATGCACTTGTTCATGTCTTTTCTACATCAACATGTGTCCCCTCTGTGGAAAGAGATTCTAAAAGTTTCAGGAAAAAAGATTCTCTCTTTTTGTCCTGATCCATTTCTATAAAAACCTGTCTGAAAATGAGCTGATCAGATTTTGGCCACTTTATGATGTCATAACAATGTTTTGGCTTGAGTAACCATTAGCCAATCACAAACCAAGGTAACCCCCACCCCACCTTATCACCTGAATCTCCTCCTAGAGCACCATTGAGTTCTTTTTAACCAAATATCTCTCAGAGGGGCGTGGGGAGTGGCTCCTTATTTTCATCCAAAGTAACAGACACAGAATCAGCACTTTTGAAACAGGGCTGAAACAGAGGGGATTGTGGGATGCTACAATGCATGATCTGTTTGGTATTTCCAGCCAACACTTCAGAGACATGTTTTGTATATATCTGATACCTATAACATATTGATGAAAAACAGTATAATAGGTGACCTTTAAGTATCTTGATACAGGGGTTTCTTTCAATAGAACGGAATTATTTCAATACTGTAAGAAAGACGTAATATTAGTGTTAATTTCGTCAGCTATTTTTTTATTTAGTTTTAGTCTTAGTCCTGTGTTAAATTTCCTTTTTAGTTTTAGTCATATTTAGTCACCTTCATCCTGTTTTTATTGAGTCAAGTTTTAGTCGACTAAAAGTCTGAGCATTTTAGTCTTATTTTAGTCAAAGAAAACTAATTATTTTAGTCTACTTTTTGTCAATGAAAACTGTTGAATCTTTTTTAGTCATCAGATTATATAGAACATTTCAGTCAAACTAGTCTAGCCAAAACCAATAATTTGTCATTTTAGTATATATAAATAAGATTATATCTTGTCCTTATTTGATGAAAAACACAGGTTGAATGATTTAAGAATGCAGCTTTGCAGAGAGTATCTGCTCAGGTTTGTGGTGTTTTTACCTGTGTTATGGCCACATTGCTTCCCTTCTGATAAAACAATGCATTCGCTTTTTTTCTCCGCCTCATTGAAGCGAAAATGGGCCCAAATATCACATCGTTTCTTTCTCCCAAGCAGTGTGGCTTTAGACTTTTTCGTTGTCAGTCATTTTGACGGACAGGATTGTAACATTTCCGTCATAATCCATTATTATCCGTCGAGTGCACAATGTATCACTCACTCGCGCTGACGGGGGGTATTTGGTTAACGCGAGTGCGACCACTGCTCCCAAGCCCTGTTGTTGCCATTTTATCTTCTGTTAAATAAGGTTAGTTAGACCATGAGTTAGACCCGAGTCTTCCTGACAGTTCACAGTGTGCCGCTGCCCGGTGTAATTCAAATCTACCGCCGCGTGCACCACAGACACACAGCTGCTGCCCAGCGCAGCACCGGAAATGGAACTGCTGGGAGAAAAACTGACTATCAGAGATGTAACGTTATCTTTGATAATATTTCGTCTCCTCATTTTTTGTCAACGAAAGTAAAGAGAGATTTTGGCATAGTTTTTATTTAGTAAACTACATTTTCGTCTCGTCACTTTTCGTCAACGATATTGCATGATGATTTCGTTACAGTTAGTAGGCTTGTTTGAGATAAGCGAGACCTGCGCAATTTCGATCAACGTCTTGCTAGTGCGTTGCATGATGGTTAGTCATTTTGTCCGACTTGCTCTGGAGCCTCACCTACATGAGACGTTGAAATCTCGCGGGACAAAGACGCCCGCAGCCTTGAGAGCGAGGCGCGGCGGCGCAGTTCCTCTCCACGGGCTGCGGAAGCGAAATGCATGATGGGAAACGACTCGCTGGTATCTCGAGCTGAGCGCTCATTAGGGCTGTAGTGATACACTAATCTCACGATACACGATATTCAGCTCACAATACGATATATATATCACGATATTCAGCCAACGATACGATTCGATATAATTCGATACACTTACATCATTTTCTGAAAGATTTTAAAAGGGACAGTGTGATTTTGGTGACATCTTGTGAGTGTTCCATTGACTTGGATTGTATTAATTCAACTGAAAACTGAAAGCATCAATTATACAATATATGGCTCCGACAGAGAGTCTACAGCTTGCAAATGCTGGACAAAATGAATTAAAAGATGTGGTGAGAAAATTTGTTTCATTTATTGAAACAGTGCAAACTGTAGCTTACAAGCCTTTGAAACGTAAGTACATAAAGTGCAGTATCACAATGGACAATGGAGAATTAAAAGGTGCAGCAGGTGGCGGAACACGGGGGATTTGAATGGGACGTGTTAGAAATTAAAATCAATGTTTTGATGGCATAAAGTACCTTAAACATACCGTCAGTTTAAATGCTGTTTTATACTGAAAAACCAGAAGTTCTTGTGCACAACCAGTTGTTAAGCTTTTATTCTGAAAATCCTTCATCTCCGGTTAGCATTTAGCATGTGGCTAATATACCATTTACTATAGAGGTGAATTTAGTAGCGATATGACATGGAGTGTTGCACACCGAAACCTACTGATTTCAACACTACAACTATAGACGTCGAGATATTATTATTGCTGAATATTAAATGAAGGTACAGTTTATTTGAATACGTTTGTTTACAGACGTGGGTAGCATGAGACAACAAACGGAACTACCGGAAATGATACCAGCCGTGAGGTATTTTTGGAGTATTGATTACACCGTTTAAAATGTATTAAATGAAAAGTCATGAAAGAGATAAGGAGGACAAAAGGCGTGTTTAGTTATATATTTAATGTACAATGTCTGAATCCTCTGTAATGCGCAAACAACGAACATTGGAGACGTGGAGGGCCGGCCCCCAGCAGCGCCAACCGGCCCACAGGGAGGAGCCAGCAGAGGATATTTAACAGCTGGAAAGGTGGAGCTCGCTCTCTTCCCTTTGCTCAAGAGAGCCAGAACACAGCTGTTTTTCTGACTGAACCATCTTCTTCTTGTAACATTACTGCGCTTTTCATTAATTAAAGTATACATTTGAACCTTCTCAGAGACTCAATTAGTCTCCTTTTTAAAGCTTCTCTCCTAGACGCGAGAATAACGAACACAGTTATCAGACTTAATGTATCGATTATACCCGTGGCTGAAATATCGATACTTTCTCGGAAAACTAAATATCGATATATATCGCAGGATCGATTAAATTGCACAGCCCTAGTGTTCATTGGTGGTTTTTACCCCGTGCTGCTATTGAAACTCTCCAATTGGCTCGGCAAAAGTTTGTTGTTGTTTTGTGTCAGTTTTACATCGCCACATCCATTCCCATTTTTCATCATTGTTCCATAATGTTTATCATCATGAAATTAATATCTATATATTTTTATACTATACTTGCACTGCTTACCCAGTGTGCGAAAAAGTACACGTCCCACCGTGTTATTTACAATATCGGACAAGTAGATCTGTCAATTGACTTGTCCGGCGGACAAGTGACGTTTATTGACAAATGATTGATACATTCAGTTTACAAAAGGCAGAACTCATTTGCAAATTGTACGTGTCCGCCATTGTTCGTTTAGAAATGTTAGTTTCGGTTCTGCTTGTCGATTCCTAAGGAAATGCATCTCGCGCTTTCTGTACAGTTAGACGGGGGCGGGGCGGGAAGTGTAGCACAGTGGCAGGGTTGGGAAGCAAAACTCGGTTCCGAGTAAGAACAAATAACAATTGTCCGGTACCGGGATTAATAAGAGTTGTGAGGACAGGAAGCGAGGCCGAGCCCCGCGGACCGCAGCTCTCTCATATGCTCCGTATCAGCTGATCGCTGCAAGGTGCAGCTCAGCGTCTCTCTCTCTTTCTACACACAGCGGATCCGCTGCCCGTTTAACAGCCTCATCTCTGTCAAACTTTCTTATGTTCTTTCTCTAACACGTAATGAAGGTTATTAAGCGTTTTAGCTCCTGTGTTGTTAATATTGACCGCCATTTCCTTTATGAAGTGAAGCAGCCTCCCTGTCTGTGTCCTCGCGCTGTCCTCACATCCCTGGACCCCCAGACTCGGAGGAGCAGGGATGTCAGTATTGTTTATGAAGCAGGAAATTATTGAAATGAAAATACTATTTATTTACTTTTACAAACAGTGAGCAGCTGCAGCATGTGTATTGCAGGACATGTGTAAGCGTGCAAGCGTCTTTGAGTTGTAGAAAAGCGCTAAGCCTATAGGCTATAAATATAATGTATTATTATTATTAGGGATGCACGATAATTATCGGTCCGATAATAGGAATTATGACGTCATCCCGATACCAGTATTAATAGCCCCGATAATATACAATATATTTTTTGTGTAAAAAAAAAGAAAAAAATACTGCGGTGTGGTTGGATTGGGATGAGGGGCGCTTGTTTTTCACTCGGCTCCTCCCGTTTTGCCAGTACTGTGGTATTAGTGGTTTAGGAAGAGGGGAGTTCTTCATAAATCCAGCGCTCCCTAATACTTCGAACCTGAAACATCGCCATCGCTACGATGGTGTGTTAAAAGCGGACGAAGACAATAATACAATACAAAGTGTGTGTGTACGTACGTACGTACGTACGCGCGTTGGAGCTATGTGCAACTCAAGGCATATGCTCGAACCGGAGCTGCCTGGACGCTGCAATCATGTTGTGCACTATACGAGCTGAGTATGCTGACTTTTCGTACAATGTACCACTGTCTGACTGCCTGCATCAAGTCAAGTGCTCGGCGCAGTTGTGGCGAAATGTCGCTCCTCTGTTTTCATTTAAACAGCTCCTTATATCCGTTAGCGCAGCTAGCTAGCACCAGATGCTAACAACAACAATGCAGGAGCGGGGCTGTCAGCATCAGCTTGTTGATGGTATTTTAAACTCGATGCGCCCTGAAACTACGGGGCGGCCAAGAAAAAAAAATACACATGCGTTAATCGCGTTAAAATAATTAGTGGCGTTAATTTTTTTTTGTTATCGGTCTTGAGAAGCAGGAAGTTATCGGTATCGGTTTCAAAAACCCAATATCGTGCATCCCTAATTATTATTATTATTAGGCCTATGTGTTGGACATGTGTGGTTGGACTCCGTCTCACAGGCAGGTTGCAGTGTAACATCAGAGGACACTGGGCCAATCGTACATTCTCAAACTGCACCACTTAGAACTAACTAAACAATGCAGAGATTATTTTTATATAATTGTATTCAATAACTGTAAGAAATTAAACAGTATGAAGTGATTTGTAAATAGGAATACAGATTTGACTTAATGTTTTCATAAATATATTTTCTCCCAGTTTGACTTATTTTTACCCTCTCAAAGAACCGGAATCGAGAACCGAAAATAACCGGAATCGAAAAGCAGAACCAGAATCGTTAAAATCCAAACGATATCCAACCCTATGTGTGATGCAGTAAAATCTTACCGCTCACTTACGTTAGCGGTGTCGTAAAAACGTGGGAAAATGTAAAATACGATGGCGAAGAAGAAGATTCCAGTGGCCCCAATTTTTGTCCATTCTGGACAAGTGAAAAATGTATTCGGACAAGTAAATTGCCAAACTCACTTGTCCATGTACAAGTACTCTCTAGAAACTTTTTCTCACACTGATTACCGTTTTCATACTTTATATATCTTAGCATATTAATACACACTGTTCATACTGCTCGCAGGCTGATATCTAGTGTATTCATACCCCTCACTGTTTATTCATCATTCAATTCATTCTATATTTTATTCTGTCTATTGTGTACACATTACTTTTCACTTTACTGCTTGTTGCACCTGGTTAGAAGCTAAACTGCATTTCGTTGTCTCAGTACCTGTAATATGTGCAAAAACAATAAAGTTGAATCTAATCTTGAGCAGGAACAACTGTATTTACTTAGTACATATCTGACATTAACGATTAAACACATGTGTGCATTCTTTATAAATGCAAACCGAGTCAAGCTGACTCCGGAGGTGGCGGTATGCACCTTCAAGCTGTTTGCAAACCGCCAAAAAACCGAGAGAAGAAGAAAAAGAAGAAGAAGATGAAGTCGACTCCGAGCTTTTTGAGACCTCCCCCGGCTGCGATCGGCTATTCTCGTCTACTTTCAAGGCGAGCCGCAACGCGTCTCAAACAAGCCTATTGTTTACTGCCGTCGGTGCCGTCTCGTCATCGTCTCGTTTTCATCATGGAAAAAAAGGTCGTTGACGAACATATTTCGTCATAGTTTTAGTCAACGAAATTAACACTACGTAATATTGGAATTTTATATAGTTAAATTCCAGGAACACTGTCAAAGTATGCAGAACACAGCGTTATATCCCTGCAGTTAAGTAAATAATTGTTATTTTTTATGCAATCAGAACAGTAGAATGGGTATTTGCATCTATCACAGTCTCTGTATATAAAAACATAGCACAACTTTTATCGATACAGTGTCAGAGAACATATGCAGGAATCCTGAAGTCAAATGTAATACCTTTCAAGACCTTTTCCATACATTTTAGGACCACTTTGAGTTCTAACCTGTTACATTGGCGACACATTGACTATATAGTGTATTGATTGTCCTTCCTCCTTATCTTCCAACCATTTGGACGCAAAGTTGCTTTTCCCCATAACGATGTTGTTTAACAACCGGACCTCCGTGCGCTATCAAGCAGTGAGCGTGCGATGTCCTGTTCAGATGACGTCAAATCGTTCAATCTGACACTTTGCAGTATCAAAGTGGACACACAGCATCCTTTTAAACACAGAGCCTTCAAACTATGCTGTCTACCAAAGATAATCTTACCTGAGAGAGGAAGTTGACCATGGTTGTCGTCTCTATGTCCTTCTTCCCGAGCACCTCCATCTTTACTGGGGCATTGGGGAACTTGTAGGAGAAATAGTCCAGGAAGTCTGGGAGGTAGGATGCTGCTCCATGGATGATTCCCATCACAAAGCTCGCAGCCTGGCCCTCTTCCTCGCTGAATGATAAAGTCACAAACTCCTCTGCGAAACGCTGCATCTCCGCCGAAGACAGGGAGGAGAGCTGCTCCATGTAGGCGTGCGCCACAGACGCCCCTCCGTTGGCCTGTTGCTCGATGTGGATCAGACGACCAAACTCCAGACCCGACAAGCCCGGCGCAGGGGTGCAGTGGAGCGGGGAGCTGTAGGCGAGCCGGTCCCTGACCATGGAGGAAATGGAGGCAGAGGTAGCGGGATCCGGGTGTGGATGTGGTGCTGTGGTGTTGTGGAGTAGACTGCTGCTGCTGCTGTTTCCATTGATCCGACCGAGGAACTCAGGCGGAGACAGAGACCCTCCTGAACACACCGTCTGGCTGGAGCGATGGTACATCTTGGGTCTGCTGTGTCTCTCCTTCACCCGCTCGCCATCTTTGTGCTTCTTTTTCTTCTTCTTCTTGAGTTTCTTCAGGAGGAGTTCTTCATCAGAAACAGCTTTGGGCTTCTCGTTAGATTCTGTAGTGAAAGATAAGACATTTGTAAAGTAAGTACAATGTTGTGCATCATTTGAGGATAGTATGTTACACAATATCATATAATTTACATTATGTGTGAAGACATGTTGCATAAAGTAAGAACAGTGTTATTAATGTAACAGTATGTTAATGTCTGGCTTGTGTTTGACACACATTTATAATTCATGAAAATTGAAATGTTCTCCTCTTAGAGATGTATGTTTCAATAACATGTGTATACAATTGATAGAAATCGTATGTAATCATATTGGACTCATTTTTTACAATTATAGATTACTAGAAAAAGGGTATCAGTCATGCCTCTTAAACTGTAACATATTGAAGAAACTTTTAAAATGTAAAGTTAACCCCAAAAAATTAAATGACTTTTCATCCAAACTGGTCCACGTTACATGTCATCCCTACCTTTCTCTGGGGAAATCACGTCTCCGTTTTCTCTTGCAATGTCATGTACAGGTGGCAGTTTGTGATTGTTGCACTCTTTGCTCTTTTCCTTCTTCTTTTCTCTGTCTTTCTCCTTTGCATTGTGATCTGAGAAGAAGAGACAGACAAGGTGAAAAAGCTGCTACATCCATGCTGAGCAACATAACTGAACAAACATTTCCACGTGTATGTATCACCATCTGGGCCTAATAAATACTGGGGCCCGCGGTAGAGAACATTATGTAATATTTAAAGAATCATAATATTGCAGCAATGCTTCACAAACTACTTAATTTGAGCACAAAGTGGTGTAACAGAGTGCAGTGCAAGCTGGCTGTGAGCTCCTACCTCTCTGTAGCATTTTCACGTCTCCGTTCTCGGTCTTTGTATGGCAGCTAGCAGGGCTCAGTCTCTCCTCACCAGCGGCGGAGCTCTGCTGCGCTTCACTGCTTTTCTCCTTCTCCCTGTGACGTTTCTCTTTCGTCTTTTTCACTTTAAGTGGCGAGGCGAGGAAGTTGCTGATTTTGAAGATTTTCCGAGCGGGAGTAGCGGACACCGCGGCGGCGGTAGAGAGGCTCGCCTTGGCCGGGCCGAAACTCCATTTCGCTGGGCTCCCACAACTCTGCTTCCCGTTGTGTTTTTCCCCTGCGCACACCTCTCCGTTCAGTTTCCTGTGCTTCAGGCCCTTCTCCTCCACCCGGACCTTCTTTGGAGCCGGCGGGTAAATGTCGCTGGAAGACTGCGGTCGGCTCTCCGGCGGCCGTTTAGCTAATAGGGGTTTAGGGGAATTTGTTTTGCTGTTTGCAGCGAAATGCATGGAGTCCACGGCCTCGGCCATCTTGGAAGTTTCTATTTTTTACGGTCGGACGTAACTGGTGCGTGAGAGCCAGGCCAGGGGCGGGGCTTCGAGGCTACGTGCTGACGCAGGGAGGAGGGAGAGCAGCAGACTGTTTACAGCAGGGGTGGGGAACCTTTTTCCTCTTAAGGGCCATTTCCATTTTTTCAACATCCTCCGAGGGCCGTACAAATGATTGACCTCTGCTTAAAAATACTAAAATCACAGCCCATTAATTTCGCCTTGCTTTCATGCTGTGCAAAGAAAAAGCAACCTCTTAATTCCGATATCTTACCATGACTTGCGTATGCATAAACGTGCCGTGCACTGTTGTGGCATGACCGTCCACAACATAAAGATATGGACACAAGGGCCCTTTCTCATTTCTCGAACTCCCCTCCTCGACTCCTATCCTCGATACTTAGTCCCGCCCACAGGAGATGCGAGTGGAGGAGCCGAGGAGGGGAATCGAGGAGAGAGGAGGGGAAGCAGCAGGCGGTTAGAGAAATGAGAACTCCTCTCCTCTGAGCGGTCATTTTAAAGAGACGTCCATTAATGATGACAGAAGGCACAGCAGCCCTCAGATGTGTTCATGATGACTTATATATTTACTTTGATTCATTCACTGTGCGGTATAATGAGACAATAACAGGCTACAGATGCGGACACGCACACACACATATATATATGTATATATTTATATAAATATATACAATTTCAGAATCAAACAGAGCACTCTCATAATAACGTAACACTATCAGAGACTGGATATATCCCCCCCCCCTCTCCCCTCTGGTCGCTACAATGAGGAAAATAAATTACGGGCCAAAAGTTGTATTTACAAGTATTAAAAGTGGGCAGAGGACCTGTCTGTCCGCTGCATCTACGCACACACTGTACCACACACACACGCACATACAGCTCCTAAAACAGGCTACAGCCGTTGTGTATTTTATTGTGAAGCACTAAATGGTTTTAGAAAAATATCAACTCTTTGTTTGTAGATATCTACTAAACTAAAGTAAATAAAGAGAGTAGGCCTGTTATACTGAGTGATATATATTATACACACTGCTCTGCTTTCTGCACGGACCTCACAGCTGTTCTCACTGTAAACATGGCGTCGCGATGAAAGCAGTTAATAAAATAATATCCAGGAGATGCATGCAGAGCTGTCATTGGCTGAGATAAGTCCGGGCGTGCGTCACGACTCTTTGAAACATCTCTGTTGCCGGAAAAGCATCCACGAAGGAGCCGTGGAGGACCGTGGAGGACCCATCAGTGTATCCTCGGTTATAGCTCCTCCAGAGAGCCTCCTCGACGCTCGGTCCTCGGCCCTTGAAGTGCATTTAGAGAAATGAGATGTCCTTCAACATGGCGCGCTAAAATTCATTTCCGGGTCACTACCGGAGGACCGAGGAGTCGAGGAGGGGGATTTGATGAAATGAGAAAGGGCCAAGGTGTGTGCACATGTATTTAGTTTCCTGATTTAAGTGAAGGGGACCTAACCTCCTCTACGGGGGTCCGGGGGGCATCCTCCCCCGGGAAGATTTTTTTTTAAATGTTGAAGTTGAAAGCATCATCATCATCATCATCATCATCATCATCATCATCATCATCATCATCATCATCATCATCATCTTTATTTAAAGAGACTCTTGGTCCATTATTACAAAACATACAACACTCAAATATAAATTAAAAAAGGCAGTTATACCAATGTTTCCACAGAGGTGACTGGTATCGTACAGCACTGAAACACGGATTTGAAAGCAGCATAATAACAGAGTTATGAGAAACATTCAATCGACAGATGAATTTGTACATTAGATTTCTCAAAAGAGCATGGAACGTGTTGACTCGTGCATTACAGAACATTTCACTTGCACTGCACCACCTTGGTTTTCTAAGCAGTATACGCAAACAGTCATTATAAGCAACCTGGAGCTTCTGGAGGCTCGCCTTCTTATACTTGACCCACAAGGGGGCAGTATAGAGAGGAGTGCAATAAGCTCTAAAGAGGTTCACCTTAACCTTATCTGAACACCAAGAGAATTTTCTAGCCAACATGTTGGCTTGTATATATAAGACACGCCGCTGTCTATACATGTCATCATCATCAGCCATTTCATCTGTGATGATGTGTCCCAGATACTTAGTGTTACAGCAAACAGACAGCACCTGTCCTGATAGGTAGAATGTTGGAAAACAAAGGTTCCTATCCCCTTTTGCTCTGCAGATCATTACAGCGCTCTTCTTAGCATTGTATTTAACGTCAAATTTGACTCCGTAATCAGAACAAACATTTAGCAACTGTTGAAAACCAGCACTGCTAGGAGAAACAATTGCCAGATCATCGGCATACATAAGATGGTTTACAATCACATTACCAATCACACACCCTGTTTTACAGACACTTAAATCATCTGATAGATCATTCATATAGATATTAAAAAGGCATGGTGAGAGGAGCCCCCCCTGGCGGACTCCATTACCAACACCAAATGGCGCCGAGACTGCATTCCCCCATTTGATCCGCATGCTCTGGTTGGCATACCAATAAGCCAGGATCCTAATTATACTGTTAGGCACACCTCTTTGTCACTGGTTGGAGAAAAAGCTTCTTATATTCGTTAGCATAGCTAGCTAACCAGATGCTAATAACAACAAAGTTATTTACTGTGACAGATGAACAGATCGCCACTGGGTTTACAACTAAAGACACAGCCAGCAAAAACTGCAGCATGTGTACGGCTCATGCCCCTTTCACACCAGCGCCTTTTCAGCTCCGGCTCGGAGCTAGAGCCTGAAAAGCGCCGGGTTTTCCAGTTCACACCGGAGCTGCGCCGGCTCTTAGCTCCGGAATCCGCTTCATTTCCAGCTCCAAAAAATTGTCTGTCCAGAGGCAAGAGCTTTGGAGCTAAGAGGTGACGTCGCTTACGTCGAGGCGTGCAGGAAACTAAACCCACCTCCCATGGGTCGACTGTTATGCCTGCCTACAAGCAGTAGTGCCTATAAACACACTTTATAAAGTCAGGCAACACTAACCAGGCTTCTTGTGATTCTGTTTATTTGTGCCTTACTTTGACCATCCGTTCGCTGTTATCGATCATTGTGGAGAGAGGCAGACGTGTTGTTTTGTATTATTGCAGCTATCGGATGCAAGTAGTCAGTTTAGCTTCGGTTGCTATGCTAACATCACCCGTTTTATACCAGAGAAACTTTCATAACAGCGTTGTGATACCAAACAGTGTCAATTCAGACTGACACACATTCACTTAGGCTAAGGGAACTGGGGATATGCATCAGCTGCTTGTGTGAGTCGGACAGTGAATACTTTAGAGCGGCCGCTGCAGTGTGAGCTAACCGGGAGCTAACGGGGAGAATAAACTCCCGTGGAAGAGCAGCCAGCACTGCAGCGGTCGGTAAATGCTGCAGAAACACATTAATAAACAATGAACCACGGCACTCTGGAGAAAAGTATAAGGTTGAAGAAGTCGTTATTCAATTTATTCTGGCTTCGTGTGATTAAAAGCAACACGATCATCGACCCGACGCAGTTGTTGTTGTTGTGAGCTGCCGTAATGGCTGCCGTTGGGGGGCAAATCAGCGATGTAAACGGTGACGTCATGACGCAGCAAGGGCAGCTCTGGAGCGCCAGTGGGCGGTGTGCACAGAGCGGGAGCTGAAAAGGGAAACCGGAGCTGAACCAGAAAAGCTCCCGCTCGGAGCTAGAAACTGAAAAGCGCTGGTGTGAAAGCCGCAACAGTGGTGGAGCCGCGTTCTGGTGCTCTACTACACCCCTGTCAGACGAGACATATACCACGTGATGACACCTTAGGCTCGTGCTGTGTTCAAGTAACCAGACCTTGGCCGGTGTATACTAGATCAGTGCTTCTCAAAGTGTGGTCCGCGGACCACTGGTGGTCCGTGAGCGCCCCCTAGTGGTCCGTGAGAATATTGGTAACATTTCACATTTGAAATGAATAAATACATTTAAGTTTTCCGCACTCTCGCGGGAATATCTCCGCAATGGAGCAAGCTTAAGTTTCAATTATATTGCATGACATAGCCCAGCGCAACACCTTCATCACACATGTTGCCACTTGTTTGTACCATTTTCAGGCGATTTGTAATCTGTTCTAGAAAAACGATGTGATTTTGGATATTTGTGGAGTTAGGTGGTCCGCGAGTGTTTTTTTATTGATTAAGTGGTCCATGGTATGAAAAAGTTTGAGAAACACTGTACTAGATGACTCAAGGGGGAGTCGCCAGCATAGCTCACCGGCGGCCATTTTACCACAGTCAACAACTACTGCTACAGCTGTTGTAAGGTGAGTGAACTGCACAAAAATACTCTTAACTTGCTGAAATCTTGACTGATTTACAAACGGTTTGGTTTATTATAAACGTTATTAGCATGGCTATGATACAGGAGACAACAAGACATGTTGAAAAAAAGAAGTTAATGATTATAATTATAAGTATGCAGTATCATAACTACATCTTTGATGTTTATAACGAACCAAACCGTTTGAAAATGGGTTGAAAATTGAGCAATCTACGGTTATTTCAATAGTGCACCATAGACTTAATGTTATGAATGAGCGAATGTGGCAAGATGGCCGCCATGTGGCAACGTCGGTCTCCATTGGCCAGCAGCACGGGTGAGTCATCTGGTAGTGTTTATATATATATCTATGGGTGTAGGTGGTAGGTACCAGGGTTGCGTTCCGATAATCTAAAAATCAGCTCCAAAGTTCTAACCCTATCTCCTATTCCTTGACCTCTGAGTGAAACGTCACGGGGTTAAGGGATAGTGGATAGGAGAATTCAAAAGGACTTAGAAGAAGAGACTGCGGTCCTTTAGAAAATCCGATTGCACTTTCACTATCCGACGTGTTTATGATGCGCCAGCGGACGTAATGAATGTGCGTCTGCTGCTGTAGGGAAACTATGGAAACAACAGTTTTCTATACAGCGGACTACAACATGGATGTATAATAAGAACTGTAAACTCATCTAGAGACTCTGCACCGTGCTCTGATGCTGTTGCTTTATGCTTTATGAATGTGGACAACAGAGAAACATATTCTTCATGACCAAAGTTGGAATTTAAATAAAAAAGGAAAGTGAAACTTATGCTCGTCACCCTCTCCCTCCGGTCCACATTAATACAAATGATCCCAATACGTATTATTGTATGAACTATGAAAAGATCTTAAAATCAATACAAATGTATTTATTATAAACGTTAGTCCTTAACATCTATCACTGTGTATATCACCATTAAAACATCTTTTAAAAGTTAAACAAACTCCACACAGCTCAGTAAAGACTGTGAAATGTTGACTTTATTTGATAATTTCAGTAAAAACTAACGTTCATATTTCTCTCTTTGATTATAATACTGATGAACGTTCAGAACAAAGCACTTTGGCAACTTACCACGTTTTAAAATGCTTCATGATATAATTTCTCGGTCATAATCGGTTGTTTCCATGAACGGCCGACTGTTGAGTGCCGGCAAATGCTGCGGCTGCAATGCATTGTGGGGCAGCATTTTCTCCTCTCCTTTCGTCAAGGGAGGTCCAGTGGTTCCTAAGCTAAAGGAGGTTATAAAGGAAGTTTGAAACCTCCTTTCCTTTCATTTAGAGAATTGGAACGGCACTTATCATGGCTGCCACTGACGTACTTCCGGGTCATTTCACTTGGTTAGGAAGGTTCCTAAGCTAAATGGACTATTGGAACGCAACCCAGATGTGTTCGGGGTACCAGGGCTGAAGTCGAATAGTCCATTTAGCTTAGGAACCTTCCTAAAGGAGTGAAATGACCCGGAAGTCCCTCAGTGGCAGCCATGATAAGTGCCGTTCGATTTCTCTAGAATGATGAGAATGATAGGAAAGGAGGTTTCAAACTTCCTTTATAACCTCCTTTAGCTTAGGAACCACTGGACCTCCCTAACCGACAGGAGAAGCGAAAATGCTGCCCCACAATGCCTTGCAGCCGCAGCATTTGCCGTCACTCAACAGTCAGCCGTTCACGGAAACAACCGATTATGACCGAGAAATTATATCATGAAAGTTACGGTGCTTATTAAGCATTTTAAAACATAGGTGGTAAGTTGCCAAAGTGCTTTGTTTTGAACGTTCATCAGTATTATAATCAAAAAGAGAAATATGAACGTTAGTTTTCACTGAAATTATCAAATAAAGTCAACATTTCAGTCTTTACTGAACTGTGTGGGGTTTGTTCAACTTTTAAAAGATGTTTGAATGGTGATATACACAGTGATAGATGTTAAGGACTAACGTTTATAATAAATACATCTGTATTGATTTTAAGATCTTTAGTTCATACAATCATACGTATTGGGATCATTGGTATTAATGTGGACCGGAGGGAGAGGGTGATGAGCATAAGTTTCACTTTCCTTTTTTATTTAAATTCCAACTTTGGTCATGAAGAATATGTTTCTCTGTTGTCCACGTTCATAAAGCAAAGCAGCAGCATCAGAGCACGGTGCAGAGTCTCTAGATGAGTTTACAGTAGTCCCTCGTTCTTATTAAACATCCATGTTGTAGTCCGCTGTAGAGAAAACTGTGGTTTGTTTCCATAGTTTCCCCACAGCAGCAGACGCACACAATGACGTCCGCTGGCGCATCATAAACACGTCGGATAGTGAAAGTGCATTCGGATTCTCTAAAGTACCGCAGTCTCTTCTCCTAAATCCTTTTGAATTCTCCTGTCCACTATCCCTTAACCCCGTGACGTTTCACTCAGAGGTCAAGGAATAGACGATAGGGTTAGAACTTAGGAGCTGATTTTTAAACTATCCGACTGCAGCCCAGATGTGTTCGGGTGTATTTCCGTCGCAACCGTCATCCGTCATATGCGTCATATACTCACCTCCCTCTGCTCCCAGCGCTCTGCTGCCACACACCGGCCGTCTGCGGAACTGCAGCCGGAGGAACTCGGGACAGCTTGTTATGTGTGGGGTGCTATACTTGTGCACATAAATAATGTGTGTGGGGTGCTATACTTGTGCACATAAATAATGTTTCTAATTATTTACAATTAAACAATATATATATTCTGCGTTACTTTAGCCAACACTTTTATAAGGCCACTAGATTAGATAATTACGAAATGTGTAGATAGAATACATATCTTTCAGGTTGTTATTTTGTCATTATGTTTAATGTTTTATTTACCTTTTAGTATTTTTATATAGTATCTGAACTTTGGAGAGGAGTTGGGAGACACACTACACATCAAATCACATCTACAGATCAAGACGAAGCGAATGGAAGTACTCCCATACTCCTAGCGTGAAAACGTGTGCAAAGTCTCCGAAAATCCTAAAAATAAGCTCATATTTGAATTCCCCATAAAAAAACACATCATTCAGTAAAAACAAGGCCCCACTGATCATCTACTCTCTAAGACGATTCCAGGGATGTCTGGCTTGAGTTTCTACCACCAGGGAAAGTGGACAAAAGTGCCCGAGATCAGCCTCTTAATTTACCCAGGGCCTAGTGCTTTGCGGCTAGGTTAGTTGTTATTGTTTGAAATTGTTGCTATGGAAACAACATGACAGAGAAAAAATTAATATCTTCTACATATAATAACAGACAAAGTAAAGAATGAAGTGTAGGCTATGCCTGTTTGAAGTTGTTGCTATGGAAACAACATGACGGAGAAAAAGTATAATCTTCTACATAATAACGGACAAAGTAAAGAATGAAGTGTCGGCTATGTTTAAATGTTCGGAATTTGACCATGATGGCCCTCTTGAGTTGCCGTAAAATATGACGGATATGACGGATGAAGGTGCGACGGAAATACACCCGAACACATCTGGTACCCCGAACCCATCTGGTACCTACACCGGGAAAAACAGGCACTCGCTTGTTAAATTATTTTGCGGTCTAGATTTCTTTAATTTTTTTTCTTTTTTGCGTATGTTTATAAATTACCTCGAGGGCCGTATCGAATGGTCTCGCGGTCCGTATACGGCCCGGAGGCCGAAGGTTCCCAACCCCTGGTTTACAGCCTGCAGGACAAGAGACAGTACTGTGCTCACTGTGCAGGTTCACTGCAACACCACCGACACAGGGGGCATTCATGAGCTCCATTGTTGCACTCTTATTATGCTGGAACAAAAAGTCTGACGGATCTATGATCAATATATGAATAACTATTCATAATTAACCTTTGGTTTTTTAATAATGGTTGAAATATCACATTTTACAGAGGGCTAACATCTCTAAGATGTACTGCATAACAACAACAACACATATATTGACAGAAGTTAAAAGGAAACTATCTGATTATGGTTATACTGTTGCACCCATCAAATAAATCAAATGGGTTTTGTTTTTAAGATGGAAATGGAAACATTATTATTTCTTACTACAGATAGGTGGAATATATATATGTATCTAATAATTATTCATCCCTTTCTGATAGGCCTTCTCAAAATGTCTAGAAATCAAAACATATTTAAACTAGTTTAGTCTTTCATATACTTTGTCATGCCATGTTTGAGCAATAATATGTTGTATGATACAGCAAAGCATAGTAGATTCAATTATGAGATATTTCTTAAAGTTTCCACTAGATGGCAGTATATTTCCGTAAATATATTGAGGGGAATTTTGTGTGAAAATCATCACACCTATTGAACCTCGCAGCTGTGTTTTTAGTGCTTCTTCAAAAACAGTCACAACAGTGGGAAAACATACTCATTTATATTGCGCAATAACATGTAGTCAATAGTTGAACTAATTCCAAGATCTTTGTACTATTGTTCCTTTAATGACTACATTAGGTGATTAAAAATCAATACCATGCCAAAAATGCTGTCTTACATACTTATAGTGAATTAAATGAATCTTTCTTTTATGACAGAAAACAAAACTAATTCTGCAAAGCAAGGAAGAAAAGTTCCTACTAACTGTTATGGAAACTTCTGTGTAGCAATCTACAGTCTATGGTAGCAATGCAGTAGGAGTCACCGACTCAGGAAGGAGACAGGGTAGAGCAGGAGCTTCGAAGTCAAACACTGGAGGTTTATTTGGAGTTACGGCCGGAGAATTCACATCACAAGTCACCCAGTCACGGTCTGACTGCACGGGTGGTTGCCACGTCAATTCTGGAGAACCTCTCTCTCGTTAGCCCATTTAACTGGTTTCACAGAGAGTAATCAACATATTTAGATAAGATAGTTTAACCAGTTGGGCACACTGAGTCACTTGCGTCCGTCACTTATGGCCTTGAAGATGTCATACCTTGGAGTCTTTATATGTCTATGGGTGTCGGTACCAGATGTGTTCGGGTGTATTTCCGTCGCATCCGTCATATTTTACGGCAACTCAAGAGGGCCATCACGGTAAAATTCCGAACATTTAAACATAGCCGACACTTCATTCTTTACTTTGTCCGTTATTATATGTAGAATATTATACTTTTTCTCCGTCATGTTGTTTCCATAGCAACAACTTCAAACAGGCATAGCCTACACTCCATTCTTTACTTTGTCCGTTATTATATGTAGAAGATATTAATTTTTTCTCTGTCATGTTGTTTCCATAGCAACAACTTCAAACAATAACAACTAACCGCTAGCCGCAAAGCTAGCATCACAGCCACTGCTCCATTTTCGGAGACTTTGCACACGTTTTTCACAAACATGTTCACACGCTAGGAGTACTTCCATTCGCTTCGTCTTGATCTGTAGATGTGATTTGATGTGTCGTGTGTGTCCCAACTCCTCTCCAAAGTTCAGATATTTAATAAAATATTCAGGGGAGTTTCCTGAATTTTCATGCCCAAAGCCAAGCACTAGGCCCTGGGTAAATTAAGAGGCTGTTCTCAGGCACTTTTGTCCACTTTCCCTGGTGGTAGAAACTCAAGCCAGACATCCCTGGAATCGTCTCAGAGAGTAGATGATCAGTGGGGCCTTGTTTTTACTGAATGATGTGGTTTTTTATGGGGAATTCAAATATGAGCTTATTTTTAGGATTTTCGGAGACTTTGCACACGTTTTCACAAACATTGTGAGTATGGGAGTACTTCCATTCGCTTCGTCTTGATCTGTAGATGTGATTTGATGTGTAGTGTGTCTCCCAACTCCTCTCCAAAGTTCAGATACTATATAAAAATACTAAAAGGTAAATAAAACATTAAACATAATGACAAAATAACAACCTGAAAGATATGTAGGCCTATTCTATCTACACATTTCGTAATTATCTAATCTAGTGGCCTTATAAAAGTGTTGGCTAAAGTAACGCAGAATATATATATTGTTTAATTGTAAATAATTAGAAACATTATTTATGTGCACAAGTACATGGGACCCCACCATAGCACCCCACACATAACAAGCTGTCCCGAGTTCCTCCGGCTGCAGTTCCGCAGACGGCCGGTGTGTGGCAGCAGAGCGCTGGGAGCAGAGGGAGGTGAGTATATGACGGATATGACGGAGGCGACGGAAATACACCCGAACACATCTGGTACCCCGAACACATCTGGTACCTACACCGGGCCTAATAAAGCCTAACCAAACCGAGCGAGGCCGAGCGAGGCCTGCAGTGGAAACGCGCCATTAAGTAGAAATATTATTCTGTCAGAGCGATTGGAACGGTAGTGTACACAGTTTTCATCAGCGCTGACATTGGCTTACTCTAAAATGAGAGTTGTTTATTTCTCTGACCCAAATTGCTCAATGGGTGAATGTTACACAAGCACTGACACTTAAACAGTCACCATAGAGAAGACAACACAGTTATTGCGGAATAATAAAGTCCAAGGTTATTTTTGGTCCAATAACACAAGGCAGTGCAAACAGAATAATCCTTCAGAGCACAGTTAGCAGTAATGAAAATTACATTTACTTAAGTACAAATCTGAGATTGAGTATATTCACTTCAGCCTTCTTCTTTTTTTTTACAGTGTTTACAGTTATTGTTACTCCCCCTTGTACCCCCCTTCACTATTTCCGATAATTCCAATGTAACATGTACTGTAAATCTAATAACCATCCTCAGGTCTACAGAAATTATTGATGTAGAATAGTTGAATTGTTATAAAGAAGAAGAAAGATCAACAACGGTGACCTCAGTCACACATTTCTGGATTAGCATGTAGTCCATCCACCATCAACTGTGTTTTGTGCATGGTCTCTATTAACCACAGCTGGGAAATACACAGATTGCAGCACACATCCTCCAGTATGAACATCAGGATATAATATGAAGAAAAATCAAACAGCTTAAATGTAATGCTTTTTGGAAAATGTATATAAATATACTTAAAAAATGTAAAATAGTCTCGCCCGTCATGGAATGACACTCATTTATTTCTTGTGAATGCAGGGTATTAAATGATTCCACTTACACCTTGAAGTCCAGTGCATCTGGTGACAGCAGTAGATAACCCGTTCCCACATTACGCCTGCTTCACTATCCTTCATAAGGACACATTCATTTCAAACAGGGACTTAATGAAGTCCAGGCTTCTGGATTAGAAACAAATTGACCTGACATTATCTGGTGTTGGATAGCTGTAGGAAATCCAGCACAGATGTGAGGCACTGTTCATATTTAAAAATCTCTTGTCAGTCAATTGACAGATGAAAAATATTTTCACACATGGCAAAATAATGTATCAGTTATTCAATAATTAAGATGTTAGCTATGAACAATGCATGTGAATATGTCTGTGTGGTGTGTGTGTGTGAGGAAGAGTAAGAAAGAGACAAGGAGAGATAGCTTAATTTAAGCAGATGGGCTATAATATTATACCTGTTTTGTTGAGAATATATGTGTATTTGTTATGGGCATGCAAAAACGGATTCAGTACAATAATATTGAGCAGCGGGTTTATACCTTCAGACAGGAGGACTGAGTTTGGTATAAGAAGTGACTGGCGCTGCACTACGACAGTCATTGGGTTCACTCCCGTTAATTTGGAAATGGGAAACGTATGCACATAACAGACATGACCGACGACACTGGCTCCTCTGCCCAAAGTGGAAGGAGATGGAGTGGTCTGCCAGTAAGCCAGGCAGTAAAGCTGGACTGATGATCAGATGTTTGTTCTAGTCTGCATGGAAAAAACCTCATTGTTTACATGATCCAGGACAGAGAGTGGACCAAGCCAGCTCTCTGGGCGAATTCAAAACACTTTATCCCGAGGGCACCCTGAGGAGAAAAAAACCTGCTGTCCATAAATGGGTAAAGCCAGGAGTGAGGGTATTATTGGGGAAACTTGAGTTCCTGTGAGCCCGCTGCAGAACAAAAATAGATTTGTGTACTTTGGCTTCTCTCAAATAAAATTGACTTTTTTAGTCTCAATCAACTGCATTAATCATTACTGGTCTTCATGCACCCCGTTCTTCAGGTTCGTTGTGGCTGTCTGAGATTTATGCTTTGCTGTAAAAGTTGTGGCTCTATGATTATAAATCAATACAGCCTAGTGTTCAGACAGAAGTCTTCTGAGAGTGTAAACATTTCTCTCTCACTATTTCCCAGTCTAAGTGTTGAAGTAACAAAGTGACTGTGAAAGGTGAAAGGACACTTAATCATGGATGTTATCCTGCCAACAGTTGTCCAATGTCAAATGAGCTCATAGCTGCATTTGCGTAGAAGGACTTGCGATGTAAAGCCATATAGTATTTTTGGATAGATAGTTAGTTAGTTAGTCTTTATCTCTAATTTTACAATGTCTTCATAGTGTGTGGTTGAAACATATAACAGCTTCCTTTCCAAACTAAAATCTGAATCAATGCAATAATTTTCTTTAATTTATCAAAGGATAGAAGTTGTTGTTCTCTCGAAGTAACTAACCGTATTTGGAGTTTTCTTCCAACTCGTTTTCTCATCTCTAACCTGACGCATCCCACAGTTCTCTCCCTGAACAAATGGTTTCCTTTCTCATTATCAAAGGACAGTTGAAAAATCTCTCCAGATGGTGCAGTCTCAGATCAACAGGCCAATGAAAGAGACAGAGAACATAAGTGCACAAAGATCACGTTTCCTCACAGCCTCAAGATTAGACTATCTAACTAATCTTATCAAGCATTACAAATGGACACATTTCTAAAACATCAAACACTCGCATTGCATGCCATCAATCATATCTCATATCCTGTGGTTGGACTGACATTACACCCCGGGTCTGAGAAACTAAAGCCTCATTATCTAAACTCCCTGCCAAGCAGATGCCTGATTTATTTCATGTGACTGTGTTTTCTCTCTTTCTTTGCTCTAAATATATGTAGACACAATGAATTAGCAAAGAAACAAAATCTTGGACGAACGGCAGTCTAAATGCAGCGAGCTTAGCCTCTCCACCCAGAGATTGTCTCACCATTCTCAACACTTAGTACTGTCCGGATAAAGTCAATAGAACATGATATATTTCTCTCTCCTGGCATTGCATTTGAATCAAGCAGCCTTCTTGGATAAATCTGACATTCCTGACTTTCATTCCTTTTGAACATTAATAAACCATGCAGCGTACAGTAAAATAAAACATGTCTTTGTAAATCTATTATTTAGCTTAAGATGCATATTCTGACCTGTTACATATGTCACTCATATGTTTGTGCACACAACAGGAAGCTGGAGAAGCGCCTGCCAAAGCAACAGAGACACACATGCACATTAAGGGCCAAGATGCACATAATGGAGTGAGAATGCGTTACAAATGGTCTTCTTAATGGTGTGATTAAATTCATGATACTTTGGAATGTAATAATAGGAATGCAATAAGGCATAGGCTTTTTATAGCTTTCACAGTTTGATATTTTTCCTGACTGAAATATAATTACTATGGCTGATTATGCTTATTTTATAAAGAAGAAAGTAGTAGTTTTAGCATCTGCTTAAGCTTCATGCTTATCATTCACTATCTCACCATCTAGTCCATCTACTGGCAAGTACACCCACACAATCCTCTCTTGCTTTTTTTTGTAACCTGTTTTATTCTCAGAGCTTCTCACTCCACATTTCTCCCCTTTACTCGCTTTCCACTGAACAGCTCTATCAGTTCCCCCTCCCTCCCTCCTCTTCTTCCTCCCGCCTTACCTCCTCCTCTCACTGTCAATGTCTCAAACTGAGGTGGGTCTTTTTTACACTCTCTCCCTCTTATCCTTTTAGTCTTTGCTCTCAGGACGCCATGAGGTTAACATCACTCTGCATGTGTGGGACCCTGCTGGCCTTCTTGAGCCTCTCTTGGACCACAGCTGATGAAGGGGACCTCTTCTGGGATCAGGAATTTGGACCCTGCTCTGCAACTCTGAGACCTGAGGAGCCGTGCAGGCAGGGGCAGGATGAGAGCATGTGTCCATACAGATTAAGTCTGCCTCCGCTGACACTCCATTTGCCAAAGGAGCTCAGAGAGCTGGAGAAGATTGTAAAGGATTTACAGAATCTGAAGGACAATGTGGACGAACTGAGGAAGATGTGTGCTGATTGTACAGTAAGCCAAACTGAGAGAGAGTGTGGAAGCCGTAGAGAAAGTGAGCAGGAGAAGCTAAATGAGGGTATAAATAGACATATTGATGAGAAGAACCGGCTGAATGAGAACAATCGTGAGACGCAAAAGGAGTGTGGAACAGACAGAGTTAAAGTGGAAAAGACTATGGAAGGAGAATTAGGATATGGTGACACTGATTTTGATAAAATAACGAGTTTAGAAGAGAAAAGGAGAAATAAATGGGAAGCAGAAAGAGAGAGCAATAAAAGGTTCTTAAAAGAAAATAAGAAAGAAGAACCCCTCAAAGAAGAGGCAGAAAGCAATGGAAAAACTAAGAAAGAGGGGGCAAAAGAAAAGGAAAAAATGGACCAGATAAAGTTGACAACTGCTGCCGGAGAGGAGAGAATAGTGGACACGGTAAAAAAAAAAATGGTTGCAAAAAATAACAGGGAGACAGACAGAGACAGAAATAAAGACGGTGCAAAAGGGAATTCAAAGAGAAATCGAGAGGATATGTTGGAGAATGGAAAAGACAGGAAGGTAACAAGTGATGTAAGAAATATAGAGAAAGCAGAAGAAAGTGACCATCACGAGTGGGGAAATGAAATGAAGGAAGCAGAGAAAAAGAGCCAAACTGAAGTAGACAGGGGAAATTATGGAATAAAGATGTCTGAGGACCATGCTGGGCATACAAATAGGGAACGAGAACAGCACAGGGAGGAGAGGAAAAAGGATATGGAAAAGGGAACCAAAGTTGAGCGAAATAATGAGAAACCAAAACAGTCTGCAAGCATCGGGCACGCAGAACAAGAGAAGACTATAAAAGAGGGGGAGGATGGGGAGAGGGGAACGGAGATCAAAACAGAAGGAGAAATAACGGTTCAGAGTGTGCAGAGAGACAGTGATGGAGAATTAGCATTCAGCAAGGAAACTGAGAGGGCAGACTTTGTTTCAATCAGTCCAACTCCTCTGTCTATCATTAGTTTTACGCCCAGGCATGACTATTCACACTTGATCACCGATCTCAATCAAGGGATTACTATTGTTGCTGTCAGACGACCAACTCAAAACCCAGGCACTGTAGCATCTGGCATTACGGAGAACAGCCCTGATGTAGAGGATGGCTTTAGGACCACAACAAGGCCAACAACAGTGGCCACAATAAACTCATTGGGTGGTCCTGGACAACAAATCGCCAGTGAAACTTTAATGTTCACCTCTGCAACCAGTGCAAGACCCCGGGCAGGTTTCAAGGGCCCAGGTAGCTCAACTACAACAACTTTACCCACTACAACTCAGAATGTATACACAACTACTTTCACAAGAGTTGCAGACCACAGCCGTTGGAAAGCTAAAAAGAACATCAGCTCAAACACTAAGACTGGTGTAAAACCTCTACCAGGCCGAGGACCAAAGCCTGGTGAAAAGCGTAAACCTGCAGTCAGGTCTGAAGGAGAAAAAAAGCTTAAAATTCCTACAAATGGCCGTAAACAAGACAGAGCTCCTTTGCCAGACAAAAAAACAAACAATGGCCAAAAGCAGAAGCCTTTTTACCAAAAACCAATAACCGACCAAAGATTGAAACCTGGCAAAGACCCTAAACAAGTCCAGATCCCAAAACCTAAAAAAAAACCTCCACCTGAACTTTTACCAATTGATCAAAATCAGAAAAACAACAAAATACCAAAATATAACCAAGAACATACAACTGATCAAACCAAGTTCATTATTCAAAAGCCAAAATCTACTCAAAAGCTTCCAGTTCAGAGGCCTACAACTCATCACACACCTCAAACAGTAAATGCAACTGGTTCGGATAAAGACACTCAAACTGACCAACAGCCAGAATCTGTAGGAATCCCAGTTATTACTCAAAATGTAAAACCTGAGAAAAAAATGGTTCATCCTCTCAAAATAGAAAAGCCTGACCAAATACAAAAACCACACGCAAAGCCAAAAAGTGAAGAAGAAAAAAGTAAACCTGATCAAAGTTCTACCACAAACAAATATATTTCACCTGTTCATGACACTGGAGGAAGTGAAACAACTAGAATAACAACAAGACCTATCCAAAAGCCTATAGCAGTATTAACAGAAAATTCCGATGAAAATCCTTTGACTGAGCCTTTATCTGAAAAGGACTCAACACCCGGACAAAAGCTTACTCCTGATCGGGCCCTGATCAAACCCCCTGATCAAGAGAAGAAATCCAGTGAGAAAATCCCTAAAATAAACCAAAATCCTAAACCCAATGAAAAACATACAGATCTTGTGACAGGACAAAAGACTAAACAAAAGGGGAAGCCTACACCAGAACAACGCCCACAAACCAATCAAGGGCTTAGAACCCTTCGACCGGACCAAATGCCTGAACTTAACCCCAAATCTTTGCCTAAAGCAGAATCCAACAAAACATCTAAATTGAGGCCTACACCCAAAGGCAGGCAACCAATCAGACCTACAATCAGGCCAGGAGAAACACATGTTAAACGAACAGAACCAGCAGTGCCCCAAAAACCAAGTCTGAATATAAAAACAGATTTAGATCCTCTACAAATCAGTGAGACTAGTTTAGGCAACATCAAAAACTCTGAAACCGACATGTCACCTTCACCTGCCCCTGTAACACAGACTTCTGAGGCGAGTCATTCTCAAAGGGGCACAGACTTCAGTTCCAGCCCAACGAAAACCATGACTCTGGGTCCAAAGACCTCCAACAGCCTGGAGACTGGACCCATCCCACGCCGTGACACTCTCTCTGAAGGCTTCATAATGAGCCCAAACAGCAGGATAACGTCTGATCCGACGCCACTAACAGCCAGTCGACCACCATTGATCCCAACGACAACAAGAGCAAATAAAATCTCCCGTAGGATCCTGCCGAGTGTTATCCCTAGCACAATTCCAGGATCCACAAACCCAAATCAAGCTTCCAATACTGACTTGCAAGCTGAGATAATTCCCAATATGGAGGAAAAAGCAGCCAAACAAACTCCAGTTCCAGACACTATTAGGATTCCAGTCCCATCTCCCAGTACTCAAACTACCTCCACAATCAACCCTAACCTCAGGTCAACCACCTCTAGCCCCAAGCCCCTAGCGGCTGAGTCTTCCACTCCCAGTGCAAGGGAGCTGCGTGTGAAGATCAAACAGGTGGCTGCCTTCTTCAATAACAGCCTGAGTCCAAATGGAAGGCCACTGGATAGCCATCCAAAAGATCACGCAGAGGACAACCAGGGCGGCAGCAGGCCTGACAGAAAACTACCATCTAAAGGCAAGAAATACTATGTTTTATCAATATCATAGAGCTTATACAAGTTCTGTTTTTAATTGTATGCTTTGTCATAGATTCAGACACAGAACGTAGGTCACTTAATGCAGGGATTGTGGTTGTTATTGACAGAGCATTCATGTGATTAATACTAGCCTGTGTAGCAGCACTCAGCTTTGGTTTGCAACACCATGTAATGGTTGCTTTGTTTCAACAGTCATCTCAGAGGAACGCATTATAATTCACTGCACACAGGGGTAATTAGAAATCAAGAGAGGATATGAGGCATATGCAACTTCATAATGACATTCTTGGAAATGTACAGCTATCTGCATACAGTCTATTGTGTTGAAATTACATTTCAATGGGAGAAAACTGTTATGCAATCATTTTTGATTATTAATTATTGTCACTCAAAGCTATGACCTGTGCTGAAATGTTTTTAGTTAAGGAACCACATCACTAATGCTTGACCTATATAAATATATGTATAATGTGGTCTGAGATCTTCTCTGTACCATACATCAAGACTAAAAGAGGGATTTGCACGTGTGTGCAAAATATGTCTGTGTGTGGGTGTCATTATATGAGACAAAACCACAACTATGTGGACACTAACATCTTTAAAACATCCGTCAATGGAGTACAGCGAACAATGAGTTATTCAACTATTAACTACAGACTCTTAATGCAAGTAAAGGTATTTTTTCCATATCATACCTCATGTGTTTCATTTATTAAAACAATCACAAGGATAAGATAATAGTTATTTTATAAAGTTAGTTTCTAAAGTTATTCAGTAAAAGCAGGTGTTACATATTTTAACACCTGCTTTTACTGTTCTCTCTCAAATCCACTATTTTAAAAATGGTATGTGTAAAGTTTAAGGAGGTCCACCTTGAAATTCTTTAAAAACCCTAAATCTTTAATAGTGGAAAAGTAGCTTCCACCTGGCCTGTTGTCCTTATGACCTCAACCAACACATTTCACGGTTATATCACAGCTGCAGGACGATATTTATTCTGCAAGATATGAGCAGAAGCAGGACTTTGATTAGATAACTATTAATGAAATAAATACGAATGTAATTTAAAAAATGGTTGTGACATAACTCTTTGTGATTTGTTTTCATGTTCCCCATCCACAGTTACGAGAGATTGCTCCGACTACTTGGCAAAAGGAGCAACAAAAAGCGGGATGTACCTGGTGACCCCTGACCTCCGCAGCAGAAGCTTCCCGGTCTTCTGTGACATGCAGCTGGATGGAGGAGGGTGGACGGTCCTGCAGCGCCGACAGGACGGCAGCGTGAGCTTCAACCGCACCTGGGCAGAGTACAGATTGGGCTTTGGGGAGCTGGACAAAGGGGAGTTTTGGCTGGGGAACAATATGATCCACATGCTGACCCGGGCCAGGAATATGGTGCTGAGGGTGGAGCTGGAGGACTTTGGCGGTATGAGGGAGTATGCACAGTACGAGTCCTTCAGTGTGGCAAGTGAACGGGGGCGCTACAGACTGACGGTCGGCGATTACTCGGGTACTGCAGGTGATGCTCTGCGCTTCAGCAAAAGTTATGATCACCACAACAGGGCGTTCACCACGCCGGACAGGGACCACGACCGCTATCCATCCGGGAACTGCGGGGCCTACTACAGCTCCGGCTGGTGGTTTGATGCCTGCATGGCTGCAAACCTCAACGGGAAGTATTATGTTGGGAAGTACAAGGGAGTCCGGGATGGTATTTTCTGGGGCACTTGGCAGAACATATCTTCAGAGTATTACCCCACTAATGACAGACAGTCATTTAAAACTGTCAGGATGATGATCAGGCCAAGAGGCCTTGCGCCATTAGCTGGGACTCTCTACCAGGGCATGTTTTAAAATAAAATGAAGGGTCCAACTAACAATACTCCTTACAATTTAATAAACCTAGTACAGCCTCCACACTGATAACTATTAAAGGTGACATGTCATGCTTTTCCGGTTATTGCCCGTCCCCTTGTGTGTTATGAAGGTTTTTATGCATGTAAACGGTCTGCAGAGTCAAAACCCTCAAAGTACACCCTGTAGGGAGTACAACTCTAAAACAGAAAATACCTCCCCAAAACGCCTCGTTGGAGATACGTCACTGTCCATTTGATTCTTCCGGGTACATCATGATGTCATGTCGTCCCCGGAACGAAATGGACCAATCCGTGGAGCCGTTACGTTACGTCCGCGGAGCCGTTACGTTAAGCCCCCGCTGATTGGTCCAAATTGACCAATCCACGGACTTCCTCACACACTCAGTGCATGCAGCTCTGCTGATCTCTCCTCCCTGGCTGCAGGCTGATAACAGACAGTTGGGATCGCGGCGAAATTCTCTCTGCAGACCCATTCTCACAGCGTTTATCAACCTTTTGCTTACTCAATATCAAGCCACACTTATTGTTTTTACTTCGGCTGTGACTTTGTGTGTGCTCAGGGTGAGTTTGGCTGTGTTTCGCTGTGTATCGCTAAACAAGGAAATCACACCTCCATGGAGCTTAGCGCGATTCACAACGTCCCGACTGGTCCCGACCAATCGGAGCACACTGGGCTCACAGGGAGGGGGGGGGGGCAAGAGCTGCATCGAGCCGTTTAGTGGAGAGAGTGAATACACATACTTTACAGAGATGCTGTATGCGAAACCAATGTGAGTTTGGAAAATTGCACAGTATAAATCTATTCTAGTAGACCACAACAAAGGAATTATGATCAGTGGAAATGGCCATGACATGTGACCTTTAACACAATGCTGCCGCTGTGTGGTCTTTTAATCTGCAAAACAAATTTGTTTACAGGAAAGTATGACAATAAGTGAGGATGTACATAGTTGTGGTTATAGTCATGATTGCATATTAGCCTACATTTTTACAAGCTTATAATAATAATATTTTTGTATATCGCTGAATTTGTTCAATGATGATCAGAGAGAAAATTCTCTTTTAAAGAGTTATGACGGGTATGTAGCAACAGAGAACGATATTTTGTATTATTGTAGTACTGGAAAGCCAGTTGATGGTTAATAAAAGCTGTATGGATTGTTTTTTAATAGAGATTGTTCTTCTTTGATAAATAAATTGTTGAATAAAGTATTGTGTTTTTTTTCTCCATTATCTCTTGTAAAGGTATATCTGCAATAAATATGGATAAAGAGTCAGCTAAATGAAATCTAATGGAAGTTATTCAATCAAATAACTTTAGAAATAAGGAAATGCTTCAAGACTCAAATTCCCCACAGCCTTTGCGGATTAAACAACATGCTCACAGAGGCATACTGATTGGACAAAACCTACAGAGGGGCGGTGCTAACATTACACAAGAGTGTACATCCGGATTGTCAAATTAGTTAAATGAGGAGGATTAAGACCGGAAGTACAATAAATTGCCTTCAAAAGCCATAGAGGTTTCAATTAACTTTTACATTTAAGCCTACACAATGTATTGTAGATATTTTTTTACAGTAACAGAGGACTTTACTGTCTAGTGTACATTTTTTACATTGAAATTGAAATATTACTTGCAATAACAATACATCCTGTTTTGGATTATCCTGCTTTATACTATACATGTCCGTTTTATTAATATATTGTGCATTACCTAACTTACTTCTTTTAACTTGTTTTTGTTTTTATTAGAGCATTTACCAATAATACAAAGTAAAAAGCAAACCATTTTTTGGTGGATGAGACATTTAGTCTGAAATATCGTACCGGAAGTACTAGTCTTGTGCTAAAAGTAGAGCACAGACTTGCCAGCGTTTTATCAATTCAAGTTGACCATGGTGTTGACTTAATGGCAGCTATTTTCCCTCAGATGTTTAGTAAGTCATTTGTAACAACAGCGGCAGTGTGAGGCGTACATGAGCTAGTTTACCGGCAGTTGAAAGATGTTTTGTAGCTCAGCAGCTCGGGGCGGATGTGTCGGACTGCTCCGGTGCTGGACCCTCACAGCCGGTCCCAGGACACTCACGACCCCGCTCCGCCCTCTGCACACTTCACGGTACTTATCCATCTCTGTCCCCGTGAAGTCTCCAACATACGAGGAGGTAAAGCCGCCTCTGAAGCAGTGGTCTCTGACGGTGGACCCCTTCAGCACGGTGCGGGCGCAGCTGGCCTGCAGCATCTCCATCCGCCCGCTGGACCCGCACGACTTCCCCGAATCTAACCGAGTCTTTATCACAGTTCACGGGACAAACACGGAGCAGGAGGTCTGCCTGGATGACCTACATGTCCACTATGATGACCAGAGCAAAGAGCTGCTCATCTCAGGGGAAAAGGTTAAGGGCAGTGTGTCGATTGATATGACTGCACCTACTAAATGTAGTAAGTGCCTCCTGTCCTGTTGATCAAAATGCAAACATGTCAACAGAAGTTTTTAGCAGTTGGTGTAATAATGTCTGTTGTCATTTGTTGTCAGATCTCTTCATTACGACTCAAGGAAAAGGCAACGTGCAAGTGAAGAACATGGAATGTGATATCTGCAAGGTGCAGACAGAGAGTGGCAACTGTTTGCTACACTCGGTCAAGGTAGGTGGTGGCATTACAACATAAACCTGTTTATTGCAGAAAACCTAAAAACACGTGGAGATGACATGTTTGCATATTACTGTATTTTAATGGATAATTTCATGAGCTTTTGATCTTAACTTGTTTTTATTGCAGATACTTGACTTGAGATTTTTTCATTATAACTTCGTATAATTAATAACCAAGTCGCAAAACCAAATGTCCTAGTCCTCTATTCGGAGCTTGTCTTGAAGGCTTATTCAGCTATACACATATTGCACAATTATGCAGAATTAAGCATATCAGATGTAGAATTGGCTAACACATTAGAGAAAAGTATAAACGAAATTGAAATTAGATCCATTGTAGACAAATGCAAAAATAAGACTTCGACAGATAGTGATGGGATCAACATGACAATAGTGAAAACGACTATTGACTGTATAATTAAACCGCTAAGCTACATCTTTAATCTTTAATGTCAGACAGGTATTTTTCCAGATAGCATGAAAATAGCTAAAGTTATCCCACTTTTTAAAACAGGGGACAAAAGCCAATTTACCAACTACAGACCAGTGTCCTTGCTTTCACAATTTTCAAAGGTCCTTGAGAAATTGTTTGTCCAAAAATTTGATAATTTGATTGAAAAAAATTAGTTGAGTGAGAGTCAGTATGGATTTAGGAAACATCGATCTACAGCTTTAGCTTTAATGAAAATAACAGAAGAAATTACAACAGCTATAGCAAGAAATACACAATAGGTGTATTTATTGACTTAAAAAAGGCATTTGACACCATAGACCATTACCTATTAATTTCGAA
Source organism: Pseudochaenichthys georgianus (assembly GCF_902827115.2). Lineage (NCBI taxonomy): Eukaryota > Metazoa > Chordata > Actinopteri > Perciformes > Channichthyidae > Pseudochaenichthys > Pseudochaenichthys georgianus. Next base: position 24,358,216 of record NC_047508.1, on the reverse strand, counting down.
ATTACATACATACGGTGTGAGAGGAGTAGTTCTAGATTGGTTAAAAAGTTATTTAGATAACAGACAACAATATGTAGAATTTGCTGGTAGTACATCGGAGTTTATGAACATAGAATGTGGCGTCCCGCAGGGCTCGGTTTTAGGGCCTAAACTTTTTATTTTGTACATCAATGACATATGTGAAATGTCAACATTATTGCAATTTGTGTTGTTTGCAGACGACACAAATTTATTTTGTTCAGGAGATGATTTAAACATTTTAGCAAAGTGTATTGGACATGAAATGGTCAAACTTAAAAGATGGTTTGATGAAAATAAGTTAACCCTAGATTTGAATAAAATGAAGTTTATGGTTTTTGCTAATAGAAAAAAAGATGAAAACATTTCACTGTCCATTGATGGAGTTTTTATTGAAAGGTTTTCAGAATTTCGATTCTTAGGTGTGACGCTGGATGAAAACCTGACATGGAAATCACACATAGCACATGTTAAAACGAAAGTGTCTAGGAATATTTCTGTTCTAAATAAGGCAAAGTATTTGCTAGATTACAAGGCATTGAGGATGTTGTACTGTTCACTTATTTTGCCATTTTTCATTTATTGTATAGAAGTGTGGGGCAACACGTACATGAGCAACATAAAGCCATTGTCAATATTACAGAAAAGGGCAGTACGAATAATACATAAAGCTGATTCAAGAGAACACACCAACACACTGTTTTTTAAGTCAGGACTCTTGAAACTCAAAGACATAGCTGAGCTGCAGACATTATCAGTAATGCACATGGCAAAAAGCAGAATGTTACCAGCATATTTACAACAGTTGTTTGTTTTTGGATCAGAAAAGGAAGACCACAGAAGGAAATTAAATTGTAAGTATCCATATGCAAGGACTACTCTTAAACAAATGTGTATTTCGGTGGTTGGTGTACAATTGTGGAATTCTCAACAAAAGGATCTAAAGAATTGTATATGTATTTTTCAGTTAAAGAAGTTGTATAAATTAAGAAAGATGAGACTATATGAAGTAGAATGTGAATAAGTCTATGTACTCTGGTCCTTCATGTGTTTGATGTCTTTGATGTGATGTCTCTTCTGTATTTGCGGGTCCCATTGCCATCGTTATTGTTATTATCATCATCATGCGTCGCTTTCCACCTTCTTCTCCAGTAGGACTCAGATGAGGGTGTTGCACTTGTCTTTTCCTTATACATGTGGTGTTTTGTTTCTTTTCGTTAACCGTCAAGTGGGAAATAAGTTGTGTTTCTCTTAGTATCCTAAGATACTGTTATGTTTGGCTGTGAAAAAAAAAAATATTATTATGAAGGGCATTTATTTTTTTATTTTTGTTTTTTTTAGAAAGGGGCAGGTCACATAAGATTGTATTCTTCTCCCTGCTACTTTTCGCTCAGTGGTGTTTTGGTAGAGTCATGTTTTGTGGCAATTATTGTACATTTGGTTTTGCGTACCATGAGCGGGACAAATAAAAATGAAATGAAATGTATTTTTCAGTTGTTTCAGACTTCCTTTGTTTGTTGTATCACAGAGTCATCAGGTTGAGGTCCAGTCCAATGGAGGACATGTTACAGGCTTGGGCACTATCTATGGAAATGTGGACATCAGCACATGTGGAGACAGTGTAAGGACACTACACTCAGCAGTCATTAGAGGGCAGCAGCAGCCTGAATACAGGCTTCATCTGTTTACAACTGAGAGAAAATGTTCAGATCATTCATCACCTGTCTACAGTACTGTGCAGTGATTCGTTGTGTGTTTATAGGGTGTTGATGTCAAGAAGCTTCAAGGCACCACAATGAATATTTCAACAGAACATGGACCTCTGAAGGTCAAAGCCATCTATGCCGAGTCCAGCTTTGTTTCCTCCTGCTCTGGGAGAGTAGAACTGGGCCATGTGCACGGTGAGCAAATATCTACTCCTCATCTGTTTTTGTGTGGTTATCAGTACTGCAGCAAAACTTTAATGTATAGATTTGTCCAAAACTACATATTTATTGTTGATCAATGTTATGACCCGGCTCAAAAGGCCACAACAAAGAGGAGACACACCATGTCGACGGTTAACAAAAGATGTTTATTTAGGACAAACAAATAAAAAACAGTAAAGTATGAGGTGTGGATGTCAGTGGTATCAGTAATGTAAATGCAGGGTGAGGATTGTATGGACATGTATGTGTGTGAGAGTGTTGAAGTGCACAAAGTAAAACAACTGAAGAAACTCATAATATACTCAACAAAACCGGGGTGCCTGCAGGGAGAAGCAGAGAGAGAACAGAGGAGCAGAGAGGCTTTAAATAGCTGCAGGGCACCAGACCCAGGTGCCCTGAGTTAATGCAATCACTACAGCCAATGCAGCCCAGACAGAACAGCCACACCCTCTCTACTGATGACCCCACAGGGGCATCACAATAAATTAAGGGGTTCATTGTCTTGTTCAAAAACACTTAAAAATACGTACATAAAGAGCCATATATAGATAGAGATATTGCAATCTGCACTTAAATTGAAACACATTTGAATAATCTGCCACCTGTATCTAATAACTCACTCGATAAGTAGGTCCAACTATATATAATTTTTAAACCTTCACTGTTCATGAGTCATTGAAGCAACAGCTGCATTATGTTAACTTGTTTTTTAAAGCCCTTGGCTGTGATCCAAACTGAGTGTATTTACAGTAAATCCAATATGGTTGGGATGTGTCACAAAAAAATACAACGCATAATCGACATGGAATTTTAATCACTCCCTGATACAGAAGAGCCTCTCTTCATATACATGGAAACAATTATCTTGTTGTCTAGAGTGATGTATGTTTATGATGCATGTGTTCTGTGACCAAGGCTTTTCTTTGCCAAATGTTTCAGTCTTAAGTGATAAATGTTGTAATTTATCTACAGGTGACTGAAAAGAATTTCACAGCTAATTATAGGTTGAAACTGACCATGTGCTTTAATTCATTAAAAGGTAAGGCCACTGTGAAGAACGTGTCTGGAGATACAGTAATTGGTGAGCAAGCTGAGCCAACCCCCTGATTGCAAACAAGTACGTATGGCATTTATCAGTGGTTGTTAAACCTGAGGCTTGCTTTGTTTTGCAGATGGTTCGAATAGTTTCCTTGGGGTTTCCTCTCACAGCGGAGCCATTGATGTGTATGTGGGAGATGGTGGCAGTGCCGAGCTTCACACTCAGGAAGGTAAACAAACGGTACAAAGAACAATATTTACCACATGAATCACAGTTTTCCTTCCTGTTGAGTAATATCTCTTTTGGCTATCCCTCATTCTCCTGTTGTGTGTAGGAGCGGTGTGTGTGCGTGTCCCCTCCTCGATGGAAGCTGGTCTGGAGCTCAGTGGAACATCAGTGGATATCAGCCCAGAGGTTGTTCTGCATGGAGTAGAAAACAACACAACTGAAGGCCAAACCACTGTTACTGGTCAGTTGTTCTTCATTACCTCAGTCTCCATGGCACAGATGGATAACTAATCCCTTTTACAAGTAAATCAACACAGAACGTTCCGTTTCTTTTTCATATGCTTGTATTTTTTTGCTGTTTCCCTCTCAGGCTATATCAATGGGGTGTCCCCAGTTGATCATTGGGTCAAAGCTCAGGCAGAAAGAAACTCCGTCAGACTGAAGACACAAAGCTGGTTCGAATCCCTGAAGCTGGGGAGCTGAGTTATGAACTTTACCCTTACAGAGCTAAACTGGGTGTAGCTTTACCTCACAAAGTAACTGTGCTCAGGATAAATTGTACATTCAATAAAGAAATGTGTATAATCTATAGTATTTAAGATATACTCGGTTTCACTGTACACTGAGAAACTGTTTGCTTGCTCATTCTTGTTGGTTTGTTTACTTGTGATGCGAATAATGTCCAGCAATTAAATGTCTTCAGTATGGTATGTAAATATTATAAACATTATCTGAAACTGTGGCAAAAGCATTGCAAGTCTGTTTTTCATTAAAGAGTTAAGTTCAGACACTTCACCTCAAATGAAATCATGGATACAAATTTAAAAAATGCAACCCGTTGAATTTGAATCTGGTATTGATCTGGCTTTAATAAATGGAAGGTAATAACTAAGACCATTTATTGAAGCAGTAGGTATAGATTATAATACCAACAATTAGGGTCCAGTGTCAAGCAAATCCACACATACCTTCTGAAACATAGAAGGTATGTGTTATATAAAACAATAAACCAAACTGTATAATGAAGAGTGCCATATTTTATTAAGTATAAATGAACAATGTTTCTATATAAGGGAGAGACACTTGGTCCACTGCATGGACAGACAGTAATCACAAAATGTAGAAATGAAAAAATATCACATTTCAAAAGCTTTCAAATCTGACTTTCAACGTTCAGACATGATGCCCAGCCAACTTATGCATCCACACAGTGGTTTGTGTTTTTGCTGTCACCCTTACTAAATCATCTAATGATAGTTAAGTTGATGTTCAGCATAAATTGTATACATGTAATTTTAAAACTAATTTGTTCTCAATCTTGATTTTTTTTTTTAAACTAAGCCAGTTTCTCACTCAGTGAGAACATCTAAGAAATATATCTGAACCAAAACTAAAATATTTTGCTTTGAACAACATCGACTAACTTCTTTTAGAATGTGGAGTGATACACAGTTGTGATTTTTGTATAAATGAAAATATACCACATTATAGAGGTAAAAACAATATAATTACAGGGAACTGGAATACTAAAGGATCCACAACTGTAGCAAGAAGGGTTCTAGTGCATCAAACTCAGAGAGCACAGGACTTTCCCCTGTCAACATCTGACGAAAAAATACAAAGTGTCAATGCAGCATTGAAACTGTGCATCGGTCAATCCAGACAGGAATGTTTTTTATAGATTTTTGACCAGTATATTTGTAATTTTACCTCTGCCAGCGAGGTTATGTTTTTGGTTTGGTGCTGGTCCAATTTTCATGAAACTCGGTAGAAGGTTAATTGGCCAAGAAAGAACCTTAGAGTGGATTATCTTATGGGTTTCATAAAATACTTAGTTTAGATGCTCTTAATAGGTTTGAAATAATGTCCCAAAAAGGATGGTGGCTGTGATTGCTGTGGGCTCTAATTCTTCAATTAGATCTGTTTATCTCTCTGTACTTGCTGCTCGTGTCATCACTGAGTGCTGTTCCACCTGTTCCCAGGTGTCATCTGTCTTGATAGGTCTTGTGATTGGATGTACTTTTTCGGCAATGTTGTATCCAAACCATGGAGGGTCATCATTGCTGTGCTCCCAGTGCTTTACACGTGGCTGAAGCTTTAGGGCGGCCACCCTAGAAGAACAGAGGCTATGTTCATTAAAGACTCTCGTGCAGGACTATTTGCAGTGTTTTTTCTAAACTGTGTCTTACTTTGAGATGCTGCTGCAGCAGGCCATAGTGATGGAGCTGAGTGGAGGACAGATCCTCTCTATGTGTCGGAGACTGCGATCCGTGAGAAGAACGCAGCCACTCACATCAAGTTCTTGCAGGTACTGAGATCCACTTGTCAGATACTGCACTGCCAAATCTGTCATCTGAGGCAGGACAGGAGAAAATAGAAACATTTTATCATATGAAATTAACAAAAAAGGCTTTAGAGGAGTGTGTTTGTGGGGGGGGGGGTTTACCTTCGCACACCCCGACATCCGCAGCGTGACTAGACTGCTGCAGTAAAATGAAATGGCTCTGATGGCCGGGTCTGACAGAGCTACACAGTGAGACACATCAACATGTTCCAGATCTCTCACGTTCTTGCACAGCTTCTGCCCTCGTGAGGATCAAAGCAGACGAGAGTAAAATGTGAGATGAAATATGAAGAGTGCAGAGGACCAATGTTTACGAGAGAAATACATGCCTTCCTCTGTTCACATATGTTACTGGTCAGTAAGTGAAACAACAACTGTGAAAATCATTCAAGTTTTCGGGACATATTTTTACGGGAAACAGCGGCACACGTTTATTTCCCTTTCATTTGTTGATATTAGACACAGGACGTAAACTTAAGCCCATAATAAGCTGTTAACTGTTCTAGAAAAATGCCACATCTGACCACGTGTTGAAATCCTGGCTAAATGTGTACCTCCATGCCAATATCGGTGATATAGACACACTGGGCAACATTTAACTTCTTCAAGCGAATTCCTTCAAGAGCTGCCAGGCCCTGAAAATACAAAAACAGAGTAACAGACTAACCAACAGGGCCGGTTATCTTTTTTTTCTCCAGGAATTTGTGAGGGTAAATAACAATACCTGATCCTGGATGTTGCAACCGCTGATATCAAGAGAGCAGACAGAGCTTCCACTCAGCCACTCCAGACTCATATCAGTCAGACTCTTACAATAACTCAAGTTGAGATGGTACAGTTTACACAACCTTGTGCACACAAGACACAACAAAAGCTGCTGCGTGACAATATTTTAACAAAACACAATGAGATCTGTGAGTGTGTGAAGTCATACTGTATACCTTTGTGCAATCATCATGACAGATATGTCAGTGATGTGACAGCAGTAACTGACATTCAGCTCTCTCAGTTTGGTGGATGAAGAGCCTTCTGTCAGATACTGTATTCCAGTATCACTCACCCTGTAATTCAAGCAGTAAACCCATTACATCATGCAACTTCATAATAAAGCTCATGATCTAAAATACACACAACCAGACCCACTTGTTACAAAGTGAGATGTCCAGGTGGTGCAGGTTCTTGAGGCTGGCCACAGATTTGAGGCTGGCGTCAGTCATTCTGGAGCATTCTGCAGCGTGGAGTCTGCGGAGGCCTTGAGAGCTGCAGCACAAAGCCTTCCAGCTGTTGTCTGTGAGTTGGTTGTTACCTAAAGAGCACAGGGGTTGAAAAACAGACAGAATAACAACAAGAGAATTCCCTTTCATGTGTTTTTGAAAATGAATGTTGCACAACGCAAAAAGATCTCACCCTCTGTCCTGAAAGTCCTCAGCTTAGCGACTGCAGCGATGGCTTCTAACGCAATGTCGGAGAGATGGGGAGCATCCAGCAGCGAAATGGCCGATAGACAGTGACATCTCGAAGTGAGAGCCTGTTTGGAAAGAGTTAAAATGAAATCTTCTGCTTCTGCTGTCAGGGGTTAGGGTGTGTACAAAACAAATATGTATTGATTTGACAAGGCTAATTCTTTTGTGATTTATTACTTATTTGTTGTCTTCGTTGAACATTCAAGAGCTGGGATGTCGTTAAAAAACGTACCAATACACAGCTATCTGACAGAGTGGGCATGTCATTGACAACAATCTCTTTGAGTGAAGGGCATCCGGCTGAAATGTATCTGAACCCATTTACAGTCATCTGTGAGGATAGAGAGGAAAATATGTGTATACATGTGAATCTGAATCATTCTTCTGGACGCAGTTTTCATGGCTGCTCACATTTTCAGGGCCCCAGAAAGTAAAACATCTGGAACTAAACTAAAGCACACTTCCAGAGGATAAGTGTGTTTTATGTTGCCGTGTGTGTGTGTGTGTGTGTGTGTGTATATATGTGTGTGTGTGTGTGTGTGTGGTGAGTGGGTGGGCCAGAGTTGATTAAGTCCAACCCTCCTCTTGGCCACAGCTGCCTTCCACTCTCCCTCTCCTCCAGATCTGTGTTCATTTGCTCTGAGTGCAAACAGTCACCAGAGAACAGCCAGAAACAAGCAGAGACACGTGGAGACAGAGAGTGACTGGATGTATTAAGAGGTGGACTGAACCTCCTCTACACCCTGTCTTCGTTGAACTGAAAGGTGAGACTAAATACCAAACCAAGGAGGATACCGACTGACCTGAGTGCAGCCGGACAGGTTGAGGTGGATGAGATTGTGGCAGCCCTTCTCTTTGGCCAGGTACAGAAACCCTTCATCTGTGAATCTGTAGCAGTAGGCCAGGCTCAGGTATTGAAGGTTTAGACATTTCCTGTTTAAGATCAATGGTTAGATCAGTTTATATTTAAAATATTGATCAAAAAGGTAGCATGTATTATGGACATGAGCTAAGAGGAAGAACATTTGTATTTTAGATTTTTGAGGTTGACTGGTCCCTTTATACTTTTGTAGATAGTAGTTGGTTTTTGTAATGTTTTTTTAAAACTAAATGTATAAAGTTAAATACTTACTTTCAAGTATTATCACTTTTTTAATTAAAATGCTATATCTTTAAATATTGTCTTTTTTTAATACAATATTTTCAAAGCATTTTGCATTGTGTTACTACCCATAAGGGAAAGAGCTAAGGACTAAAATAGGTTGAACCTTTGAATCTATCGTCAATGTAATTACATAGTCTAAACGTTTTGTTATGATTGTTTCATCTTAATCATTAAGTTGGCCAAGCTGCTCTTAGACGTGAAATACAAGCCTGCAGCACATTGGACAAACAGAAATGGAGATAATTCTGGGAACCAAAGGGCAGGAGGCCAGAAAGGAGGATCATAATGGGAGAGTTTACTTTTGATATGCAAGTGAGCTGTACCACGGTTTCATGCACAAATCTTAACACTTTTTTCATAATTACTGGAGGTTTACCTGGACAGTTCTCTTAGAGTTTTGTTTGTTATTAATGTGCAAGAAAGGTTCAAGTAGAGCAGACAGGGACAGCCCTCGACAATTCTCTGAACCATCACATCCTGTGAAAGAGATTTAAATGTTACCTCAAGTTCTCTCATAAATGTATCTGATACTTATCTTGATACTTGAACGTAAGTCCATGGCACAGTGCAATGTCACAATCAACAAAGCATTACCAAAAATGTGGCTTTCATTAAATCCATTTTATGTCAATAATTAGAATTAAATAAACAGTCAACATTTTTCAATCAATATTCTACTTGACTTAACAAAGAGTCTTAATCAATATTAATCACTTTATACAATGTAGTAATCTTGAATAAAGTTAAATATTTCATTAGAAAATGATGATCTATACATTCTCATGAACCTGTTTTACTTACGGTAACATTAAAACACTCTGACAGATTGAGGTCTTGGACATTTCTGCATTCACCTATGAAAATAAACAAAGCAGAGAAATGTCTGTTCAAACTACTATGTTGTAATCTGCAATAATTATTAAATGTAAGTTGTGATAGAATTGGTTAATTTAAGACAGTGTAGAGAACAACATGAAGTCTTATGGTACTCTGCCTTCTTACGAGCTGTGTATACATTCCTGGACGGCTCCTATCTTTTACATAATGTGTGCAGCCGCTCACTTCTTCCTCAGAAAGCAGCAGCTGTTTCCCATAAACAATGACCCTGTCCACTTTGACCATTTGCTTCTGTTTCCAAGTTCGCTTTCATCAAACTTTTACCCCTAAATCCTATTTTTCTGCAGCTCTTCTTTCTGAAAAGACAATCCCTGCAGATAGCATGCATGTGACCTCCTCTCTCCTGTTAGCCTCCCTTTTCCTCCTCCTGCTCCCGTACGCCGAGATGAAAAGACCGGGGAAGGGCAGAGGCCTCAAAGGAGCAAGGCACAAACTCACACGGAACAGGTATGGATCCACTCATGTGTTGGGCCTAATTTATTCAATGCACATATCCCCCTCCTCTAATGAGCATGTGAACACTGTGATAAGCCATGAATTCACTTTGTCAGGGTGAGAGGTGTTGGGCGTCACAGCAGATCGGGCCCCTACAGGATTTCTGCACCTCAGTGCTCAGAGTTGACAGAATCTGGAGACTTCTTTGTAGACTGCCAGGACCGAGGCCTCAGCTCCATCCCCGCCTCACAGTGGTCCAAACAACCAAACCACCTCCTTCTCGCAGGCAACCGGATCAAAATCCTTCGTGACGGAGCTTTCTTGGGATTTGAGAGCTTAACCAGTCTGGACCTGCAGCAGAATAACATCTCTTTGGTGGCTGAAGGGGCCTTCGAGGGTCTGACACGCCTTACAACCCTGCTGCTGCAGCACAACCGCCTGGGGACACTGAGCGAAGAGGCCCTCATCTCCATGCCGAACCTACGCTATCTACGTCTACATGACAATCCCTGGAACTGTGTCTGCCCGATGGAAAGTCTCATCCGCACCCTTCAGGTCCCAAGCAACCGTAATCTAGGAAATCATGCCCGGTGATTTCCACCAATATTTTTTTTTTTTTCACAGATAAACAAGTCATTACTGATTCTAATAATAACACAGAGCCTCCATATATAACTTTGGATTTCATCATGATCTCTTCTAGGTGTGCAGAGCCCTCCAGGCTGAAAGGCATGAAGTTGAGGCAGATCAACCCAGAGTTTCTCTGTAAGGAGAAGACAGACCCAACAGGCAAACCACAGGGCGACCAAATATATTCCACAAACCCCGTACAACCTATTCCAATTCGCACTAAACCGGACGCCACCACATCTTGCCACACCTACCTATTCCCCCAAGTACGGATGGACTGCAGCAAGCGAGGCAAGTTCACAAACAGTTTTTTCATTTACATGTCTCATAAACTGAACCTTACCCTGAGCCTCAGCACATATGTTTCTGATGCAACAGGGAAAAATACCTCTAAGGCATCATGTCATGGAGCTCGTATGTTCATGGTTAATATTCTTGCTACATGAGTAGAATGAGAAGAGCAGGAGGAGACACATCTGGTTTGGCGGCTGTTTTCTATTCAGCATTAAGTTGCTTGGGTCCTTAACCTGTGACTGATTTTACTTTAGATTCACTTGTCACATTATGAGCAACTGTGAAATAATTACCTAAACAAAGACATCAGAATAAGTCCATTGCATAACCTGCTAAAGCATTTAAAATGAACCTAAGAATAATAAGTGTTACAACTATCTGCCTCGTATTGGCAGAAAGCCTGGATTAATGATCAGGGCAGAGCATAAGTCTGTCTCTACGCACAATTATTCACTTGCTTTACTAAGAGTGCAAACTCAAGATGATTTCTTTGTGCAATCTAAGGTTTGGCACATTTTAATGGTAAAGGTGAAAAATCCCTCATTGTAATCAATACAAAAAGATACTGACCATATGAATGAAGACATTTTATATTTTGTTTCAAGAGGCAAAATAATGAAATATATTGGAGCAATCCTTCCCTCATTAACCCTGTCTGTTTTGTTTTTAGGTCTAACTGAGGTGCCTACAGGTATTACAGAAGATGTTGTTCATATAGATATGTCCCATAATTCAATCCGTCATCTCAAAGCCAGAGATTTCCAAGAAGCCAGGAGCCTAAGAAGCCTCAACATAAGTCATAACAATATGGAGCACATTGACACAGGTATGTGAGCTATGATTACATCATACCAGTACCTATTCATCATAACCAGTACATATTACAGTATGTGCTTCATATTTCCAGTAACATCCAGAATGAAAACCTACCCCATTTTGTTTTTATTTGACTGATGGATATCATATGGTAGGCCAAAGTTTGAGAGCATGTCAAACAACTGCTGCTGACTCCTGTTTCTTTTAAGGGTGCGTTCACACCTGCCTTGTATAGTCCGGTTGAATCGAACCCTGGTGCGTTTAGCCGCTTGATGCGGTTCATTTGGGTCGGTGTGAACGCAGTCCGAGACCTCTTAAGTGAACTAAACAAACGGACTCTGGTCCGCTAAAATAGGTGGTCTCGGAGCGCTTGCTTGCGAACTCTGGAGCGGTTCATTGCTGGTGTGAACGCAGTCCGCACCAAAACATAGGAAGCGCAGTATTTACGTGTCACAAGAATGCGGATATCTTCAAAATCTTTAGCGAAAGAGTCTTTCAAGACATCCGCGGTTGTTTAGTTAAAGAGTGAAACAGAATTAAGTGTTGAACAGTGTCGTGTAAAGGCCCTGACACACCAACCCGATTTTGGGAGTCAGAGGCCGTCAGAGGCTGTCGGGCATTCGCGGCGCCGTAGTCAGGTTGGTGTGTCCCGCACCGTCGACCGTGAGTCCGTGACACGCCTTATTTGGACTGCCAGACCCGATGCATGGCCGATTCAACATGTTGAATACCATGGCGATCTGGAATGATGCAACCGAAGACCTGCTCATCACCTTGATCCAGGAGAGGCCAGCTCTGTATGATATTACGGAGAAAAGATACTCTTCTTCTTCTCTGTTTTCCGGTTGTTGCCTCTTTTGAATGACGAATACACACTACCGCCGCCTGCTGGTAAGGAGAGTTATTGCCACTCACGCACTGAAGTCGGTGCGGTGTGTTCCCGTGCGACACATGGCCAAAACGCAGGAGAACACGGCCAGGCAACAGCCGACTTCAGCTTTGGCTAGTCCTCTGGTGACTGCTTGGTGTGTCAGGGCCTTAAAGTAAACATTCTCCGTCAGCTACATAAAAGTAAGAACACCTGTCGTCGGTGAAACACCCCTCCTCTGCAGAACGTCTCTCATGGATAAGCAGGAAAAGAACACCGACAGGCTGATCAGGAGCCCGACGTGAAGCGGAGGGATCTAGATCGGCATGAAGGTGTTCTTTTCCCCATAATGACCGCGCTGCTGCACATTATGCCGCTTATTACATGGCCACATTCCCAACAAAGTAACGACATGACTCACAATATTAATTGAAATGCTTTTGTGGATTTAGAAAATTATTTTATTGATTTAAAAAATTGTTGTAGCCTATGTATTTAAATGTACATGCATCCGCTAAGAAAAATAGTCCGTTGTTACTGTTTGAACTAATGTAGCAACGGCAGGAACGGCTTCGATAGCGTTTTTGAGGAGCTTTTTGATTACAGATTTGAAAATCGTTGCTTGCTTTAAAAGTAGCACAATTCATTATGTCAAACCTTGGGAAGTATCTAGATATCCCTGCCATAATGCCAAAGTAACTGGCAACTGAATATGTGTCGCCGTCTGACCTATGTCTGGACCGCTGCGTAAAAAGGAGGGTTTCTACCCGTTACTTCTCCGCTGTTTTCTTGTCGCTCTTGTCTTGTCAGTTAGTTTCAGCCAAACTGTATACAGTTAAATCGAACGGACCGATGCTCCATGGCGGAGGCTCCGCTAGAAATTGCCGGGATTTGCGTTTGTACCCCCTTAATGTCTGACCAATGGTTGAACAGCATTTCCGAGCACATGACTTGTGTTTATAGTCCCTTTGAGTTTTTGCCAGTGTGAACGCAAACCGAACCTTCTGAAAAATGAAACAATGTAACAAACTGTGGTCTGGTGCGCACCAGAGAGCGGACTATTAGGTGTGAACACACCCTAAGACACTGGGAACAATAGCCGCGTTCACACTGCGGTACTTTTCCCACAAAGGTTCATGCGAATTTAGTTCATGATCGCGTTCACACCAAAAAGAGCCGGTACTAAAAGTAGTTCATGCGAACCTTTTTACCCCCTCGAAAGTCCGCTAGAGAGCAGGGACTTTCGAGCGGCTCTTTTTTGAGAAAAGAGCTATATGTCTGATTGGCTGGGCGGATTGCAAATCACGCCCCGTAAAACTCCCAAAAAGTTTTGTGAAGCCGCCATTTTATTATCCTCGCATTAGCATTATTAGCATTAGCCCAGCGCAGAAACGCAGAGAGACTAACTTATGGCAACACAAAATAAAACATGGGAGCGGTGGAGATGAGGAGGTGTCGGCGTTCTGGCGATTTACTCGGAAGGCTTCAATAGAAGCTGCTGGGACTCCCAGCAGCTTCTACTGAAGCCAGTCCCCAACTCCGGGGACTTTGGGCGGCAGTATACGCCGTGAAGTGGTTTGCGGCCTGCCAGTAAACCCAAAGCAGAAGAAGAAGAAGTGACGTCACTGGCTTCATTTGCCTAATCCACCCCCAGGGACTTTTTCTGGTGTGAACGCGATCTGTACTTAGTTCATGCGAACTAAAGAGTTCGCATGAACCTTTGTGGGAAAAGTACCGCAGTGTGAACGCGGCTTATGCCATCTTTGTGAATATAGTTATTTATTTACAGACTTTATTTATAGTGGGGAAAGCTGAGAGGGTTATGCACATAATGTGGACACTGTAGTGCCGAGAGATATGGAGTCAGAGGCGGTGCATCGAAGGTGCAAAAGGGAACTTTAATGAGGAGCAGAAAAGGACATATTGTCGGGTCGCAGCCCGGGTCGACAAGAGAGAGAGCCAAGAGGGCACACCTAAAAAAAAATATATATATCCCCACGTCCGTGGAGGAAGCACCACAAGGGCCGAGGAGGGTGGGGCCGCAGGTGAGGACCGGGCCATGGAACGGGCCACGAAAGAGGGCCGCAGGAGAGGGCAGGGGCCCTAACGAGGGCGAGGGCACCCACACCGAGGGCGGGCCGTCGTAAGGGGGCCGCACTAGGTGTTGCGGAGAACCCAGCAGGAAAGAGGGCAACCCGGCCGCAGGCAGACGCACAACGGCGGCGGGCATGAAGTCCTCGGCAGGCGTCGAGGTATCCCCGGAAGAGAGGGCAACCCGGCCGCAGGCAGACGCACAACGGCGGCGGGCATGAAGTCCTCGGCAGGCGTCGAGGTATCCCCGGAAGAGAGGGCAACCCGGCCGCAGGCAGACGCACAACGGCGGCGGGCATGAAGTCCTCGGCAGGCGTCGAGGTATCCCCGGAAGAGAGGAGCAGTCCCCCCGGGAGGAAGGAGCACAACCCGGCCGCAGGCAGACGTGCCGCGGCGGTGGGCATGAAGTCCTCAGCAGGTGCTGAGGCATCACCGGGAAGCAGGAGAGGCCAGACAGGGTCCCGGAGCGCGCCACCCATGGGCCGATGGAGCATGGGCGACGTCCGGAACTGTCGAGGCGAGAGGGGGTCCAGGAGTGCACCACCCAGGCGTCGATGATACCGTGAGTGGCGTCTGGAACCGCCGTCGAGGTGGTGAAAAAAATGAGAGTGTCCACATGAGGTCAACCGGCTGGTCGAACCTCCTCTCCGGCACCGGAAAACAATTGTTTACAGTCAGATGTCAACACGTCGTTAGTTGCTAGCCGTTAGCTGCCGCTGTTAGCTGTCGTTAGCTGTTAGCCGTTGTTAGCTGTTAGCTGTCGTTGTTAGCCGTTAGCTGCCACTGCTAGTTGTCGTTAGCTGTTAGCCGTTGTTAGCTGTTAGCTGTCGTCGGTAGCTGCTAGCCGTTATTAGCCCCTCGTGGTTAGCCGCTAGTCGTCGTCAGCTAGCGCAGCCAGGACGTGCAGCCGCACGCCCCGAAGAAACAAGCCCACGAGGTAGCAATCGAGTTGCTGGTCGACCCAGCAGGTCATGCATCGACCCCCTGTTGGATGGAAGGCTGATGCGGGAATGGCGAGCAACGTCCCCAGCTCTTCTGCGGGGCGCGCACCGAGCCTCAGTCCGCGTGCCGGTGGCAGCCACGGACGATTCCAAAAATCCCCGGCATTTCGAGAAAGAAACATGAGTTCCTTTTGCCGTGTTCGGGTCTGTCCCGGAAACTTCTCGAGACTTGTCGGGGTCACCAGTGTAGTGCCGAGAGATATGGAGTCAGAGGCGGTGCATCGAAGGTGCAAAAGGGAACTTTAATGAGGAGCAGAAAAGGACATGTTGTCGGGTCGCAGCCCGGGTCGACAAGAGAGAGAGCCAAGAGGGCACACCTATTTATAGGTAACCCATAACATGTCCGTGTGGGAACAATAACCGCAACTGTAGTTCCAGGTTTGAATTATGTCCCAGTGGTTAAATAGGTAGTCACCACAACATTCTGCTTAAGTGATTCAGACACAAACTGAACACCAACCAACTAGAGATGTTAAGATTCACCGATTCGCATCGGTATAAACGTTCAAGATGCGAGTGCACCGGTTGAAAGAGTGCACATCGGCTACAGTTTGGGTTGAACCGGGTTGAACTCGCGATGCATCGATTGCGTAGCGTCTTTGCATCGGTAAAAAACCGATTCATTCATATAAAATCCCCTCATCCTGTCAACGCTCAGCAGAGACGATCTTTGATTTGGATATTTGCTTCGCCAGAGGCCGAGAGTCTCAGTTATCAACACACACGGAAGTTGAGGAGAAAGAGAAACACAGCGCACCGAAAAATACCTACAAATCAAACGTTTGGCAACACTTCGGATTGTTCAAGAAAGACGGTGTAATAGTCCTTTTATGCTATATAGTTGACCGCAGGTCATGGAGAGTAATAAGGTATCCGTAGACCTTTGTATGAGGTATCTTTATTACTCAACAGGTCTACAGCCATGATACATAGATCCGTCCTAGATGCGGGCTTGCATACACACAGTATCACTCCGCAGCCGCACCCCATCAGTAACGTCCTGATGGTATATGTGCGCGGCACTATATACTACAGTCAACTTGAAAAATCGCTCGCAAATTGTAAACGATGCCGAGCCGCTTTAAAGTACACAAGTAGTACGAGGAACTTAGCGACGCACATAAAGAGGCGACATGGGGTCTGCGGCTGAAAAGAGAAACCTGAAAGTTAGACATATGAGTTCAATCACTCAGTGAGGTGTTCTGTCAGAGAGAGTGGTGTTTAGTTTACAGCAGCCTGTGACGGTCAATAATAATTTAAATGTCTTCCTTACTGTAAGCAGTTATGAAATACCTGTTTGTGAAAGGTTATTTGTATTATTTATTGTTCATATAGAACCCACTGCTTTCTGCTCACTGGTGATGAGCAATGCATCCTTACATTGTTTAACTGTGAGGTGTTATACAATTGTACTGTACTCTGGAGAGCTTTTAAAGTTAAAAAAAGAAACGGCATGATGGGATGTGCAGTACCAAATATGTAAAGCACTTTTTTGTTAATGTATGATTTGCTGCATATAAGGAATAAAACAAAAATCCTCTGTCGTACCAAATTGAAGTATCATTATTTTTGCATTGTGTTGAATCGCATCGTATCGCACTGAATCGCATAATATTGAATCAAATCGTATCGAACTGTATCGCAACAGGGGTGAATCGTATCGTATCGTATCACCTGGTGTTTCAAATGTATCGTTAATGTATCGTATCGTGGCAACGTATCGAGATGCGCATCGCATCGGCCTCAGTGATGGAGATGCACATCCCTACAACCAACGCATTCCTTCCAGAGTTTGATTTCACTACTGTCTAAATATAACTATACAAAGAGAAGAGAGAAGTAATCAATCTCTCTTTTCTCTCTCCCAGGTTCCCTCTCTGGGCTGCTGCACCTTCGTGAGCTGGACCTGTCCGACAACAGCCTGCATTCTGTCCAGTACGGGGTTCTTGAAGACCTTTACTTCCTGTTACAGCTAAAACTGGGAGGAAACCCCTGGGTGTGTGACTACAGGTGGGTTCTTCAGTGCAAATGCTTCCTTTATTTACTTTAGACAAATGCAAATAATAAATGACTGGATTTTTTTCAGCATCCACTACATGATGTACTGGCTGCGCCTTCACCCAGGGGTCAGGTACTCGGGCATGCTGTGTCGCTCCCCTCCTGAACATACAGGGGAGAGTGTGGCAGAGTATGTGCGTTCATACAACAGAGCGTGTCCAAAGGACAGACAGCACAGCAGAACAGATCCAGACCAAACAGACCCTGAACTCTGGAACACAGCAATGGAAGTGCAGGGAGAGCTGGAGGAGGAGCTGGAGCCCAGCCACTTGAGAACACCACAGAAATACCAAATCATCAGGCTGTCCTGAATCCAGTGAAATATGACCAACAATTTACCTTTTGCAAATGCTATTTAGTTTCCCTTCTTTCGCTTCCTTTCATTATTATTAAACTGTCTGTATCAGATGGAGATCCTACTGTCCTTTTAATCAAAGTATAAAAATGTTATTAACTTATTGGTTGTTCTACTCATAATTATTATCAAAAGGACATGATCTGTATGATAGAATATGGGTATTGCAGATGAAGCACAAAATGAAAATCTAGTAATTGAATGTGCAATACTCACTGATGCATTTCAGGCTTGGCCCCTTTAGAGTTGTGCAGCCACGCAGGTTGAGATGGATCACAAATGGACGGTAGTTCTGCAGAATCTGCTTCATCTTACCCTCTGTTATCCAGTCCTTCTCCACAGAGAAGTTGATCTAATAGGGATACAAAATTCAGGAACATTTATACTCCTGTTTCAAGTATAACTTCAAACTTTACTATGAAATTGATTAAAGATGCATCCTCCTAGTACAGACCTGACTCCACAATGTGCCTGACTGGATGATAGCTCTCCATGTGGAACACACCTCAGCACAATTTAGCCAGTCTCGCAACTCTAAATATCGAAAGATCTGCAGAAAAGAAATCACATGACGTTTGATCGTTTGGAAAGGTGTACACGTGTAGATTCTCTGTTATGTGTACCAATATCTTAGAGACCAGTTGTTATGTTGGAAATGTTTGTGCAATGTCAAGAGGACAGTTAAGCACCTAAATTAGAAAGACAAGATTCTCCTCTGCCACTTAGAGAACCAGTGTGATGTAAGTATACAAGCAGCCTCTTTCTTTCTCCAAACATAGTCATGTTGAAGCACCATTTATCAGGAGGTGTTGGACAGAAACACCAGAGCAAACAAAGTCAAATCTGCCCTGCCTTTGCCAGCAAATGTGAATCCAAAAACAACAGGGAATATGTCTGTCAGTGCAAGGAGAGTCAAAATATGTTTACAGCTGTTAACATATTTAAAACAAATACTGGTATTAAAATACTTCTGTAATAATATAATACAAACAAAAATTGAATTAGCAAAGACCATAACAGAGATAAGAGTTGTTCAAGAAACAAAACTCTTTCTCTGGTAATAGGTATACTTGATCCCAATGATCTTAGTTGATATTATACAACCTGGCCTCGAGGAGACTGGAGGAATGTTGACAGAGAAGTGTACTTAAAGTCTTATGTAACCCGTATGATCTCATCACTGAGCTGCTTCACATTTAATTCCACAGCTATAATTTCTCTGTGTGGCACCTTAATGTAGTTTAAGAGGAACTACCTTCAGTGAGAGGTTGCTAGGGAGCATGGAGAGTATGTCACATCCTTCCTCGGTCTGGTTGACTTTGTTGCCAATTTCTATAAATCCCATTTGCAACCTCTGCAAGATCCAAACAAACCATTAAAATAAGAAATGATAAGAATGAGAATTTGTATATTTCAAAAATAAATACAATTATAAATAAACGTTTACCTTATAGTACTCTTTTGTCCTCTTTGAGTCCTTTATAACATTACGCCATGCAGCTATGATGCGCTTAAGACGACCAACGTTGACAAGACTCTCAAGTTTTTCCGAGGCAACTAATTAGAAAAGATGTTCATCAGTTTCGCACAGAACACTTGGCAGAGGATAACATGTGGGCTAAATCATGGCAAAAATATTATTATCATTGATCACAAAGTTGGATTCTACTGAATCCTAAGACAAATAAAGCCCAGAAAAATGTGGCCAAGTCTCAAGAGTGAAATGTGAAAGGGACAAAATTAGTCACAGGAGTGAGTGTAGTCGGGAAGAAATGTGTCAGGACATTCAGTTTGGACATATTCCTTAACCACAGTGTATGTACGTTCTGACATTGTATTCAAGTTAGCTTCCAAAAACAGTCAAAACTCATCAGGAGTACAGAATATTTGAGTAAGCACTTACCGGCCTGTGTCTTCTTGCGTAATTTTACCCAGTTTAACCATTTAGCAAGTGCAACCAGCTGGCAGTTTCTTTCATGACGCTTCTTTTCCAGGTCCATCTTCAAAGCCAGCTCCGCAATATCTCTCTTACTCTGGGCAGCGAACCTCTTCCACTTCCTGTCCCAAACATCAAACACAGCTCATCATTAATTCAGTGGAAATGTAAGCAGGCAGACTGACAGAAACCTGTATTAACCCATCGGCACAGGAGTCAGTAACAATGAAATAATACTGTTGTATTAGTGTTTTCTAATGATGATATCAACTGAAGCTGGTTGGGACATTTAGACAGGGCAGAGTTATTGACTGGATAAAAGGTCAATGTTGTAGAAGTATGCACTGACAATAGACAGTTGAAAGGCAAACTGTGAAATATAATATCCTCATGAACTGTGTTAGCAATGATCCAGAAAATACTTTAATTTGCATGGGTCAAATTTCTTTATAGAGTGATATCTGCATCTTTTTTGAGATATCGTCCTATCAGTCATACCATTTATAAATATATACTAAAGAATTATGGATTCACAAAGGACATTTAGAGGAAGGCAACTGATGTTTTAGAGCTATTTCTGGATAGCTGAGTGATATTTCAGCCATCACCACTCAGCTCTCTGAATAAATGCTCCACCTGTGCTGGTCTAATTAGGTTGATTTTAACACAGCACCAACTGTCTTCAATCACCTAATTGCATCAGAGTAGCAGACTCAGAAAGGTTTTACTATCCTCACCTGCACTTTTCTTATGGTTCATGGCTTTCAAACCTTGAGGATACAAAAAAAAGGGAGTATGGTTGATTGTTTTCTGGGCTGGTAGTTTTAATCAACTGTTACAACTGTTGCTGTTGTGTCTGCTGAGAGTGACCGCTGGAGTTGAATTTGCTACCATGGCACTTCCATTTGGGTAAATAAAACACAAGTGTATATTTGGCTAAAATTGGCCTGTGTTCCTCTTTTAAAAAAAACCTTATTGTTATTCAGGGTGTCTTGGCTTTGCTCTCTGTTGTTTTGGGACTGCATTGGCTTTACTACTCAAAAAGGTAAGATTTCTGTATTATTCCTCAACATGTTCAACAAAATGAATTTATTGTAATGTCTGTTTATTCCCTGATAGGTTACAATACTGCACATGGCTACCCTCTCGATGGTGATGACTTCGGTAGCGAGGAAAGTGGGCCTCGCACACAAACTTCAAACATGTTTGATTCTGGAGAACCTTTATTCACCAACCAAGAATCTGTCAGTCCAAGGGATGAAATGCAAGCTCTGAGACGCCACAGCTTTATTTCCCTTCAAGGAGAACCAGAGAACCATGAAAACAATGAGGATTTTAGCTCTGTTACTGGCCTCAGTGAAGACGTGGTACAAAACAACCCAGACACAGAACATGTCCCTGCCCCCCCAGTGCAGAAATATGAGCATAAAGGAGCTGGTAATCAACACCCCTTTGGCCTTTTAGTTGATGAGCACACACAAGAGAAACCTATGGAGGGGACTAGTTTTCAGACAGTCAAAGATTTCAAACGGTTTATAGAAAAACTGAAGAGTTCATTTTTGATTCCAGGAGGTGCCTTTGGTCCACATTTTCAAACTGCACGGGAAACTTTGAAAAATGAGATGGCTGCTAATGCTCAAAATATAAAGGGGGAGACGGACATGGGCTATAGGTCTAATTATACAAAAGAAGTAACCGCCCATGATGACGCCAGTGAAAATGAAGTTTGGAGTGAAGCTATGAATACAGCGTTTGAACAAAGTGAAAATGGCGCCAACTACCAAATGCCAGGTGAAAACCCCTCTATCCCAGATCCTGACGACTCCACTGAAAGTCTCACTTATTCCAGTGTTTATGACAACCAAGACTCTGGCCCAGGGTCTGCTCTCTACCCACGCCACCCAGAGCA
Source organism: Pseudochaenichthys georgianus (assembly GCF_902827115.2). Taxonomy (NCBI): domain Eukaryota; kingdom Metazoa; phylum Chordata; class Actinopteri; order Perciformes; family Channichthyidae; genus Pseudochaenichthys; species Pseudochaenichthys georgianus. The sequence continues at coordinate 24,336,741 of NC_047508.1, read as the reverse complement.
TGTTTCAGGTAGTTTTGATAGTTTTGGGGAAAACCCTGATATTTTTACAAGTGCTTCTTATAAGGAAAATGAAGACTTCCAGTCAAAAAACTTCAATCTCCCTGAACAAATACCTTCTGGCTCATACTATGGAGATGATTTGTATTTTGGTGGCTATGTGACTGCTCCCCCTGTCAGCCTTCCATACAGCCCATCTCAAGATTTAAGCTACTACTCAAGCCAGAGATCCAATATAATGCCTTTAACCTCTAAGGTTATCCAACAACCACAATATATATCTCACACTGGCGGCTTTGAACTTGGTGAAGATTTCCAAAGTGAGGAGCTAGGCAGAGTGAACTCAGCCAATGACCTGTCTGCACCAATGCCCAGATCTTTGAATTCCTATGCAAAAAGTGTACATGTCAATCCACCGAGAGGTCAATACTACATCCCATATCAGTTACCAAAACATAGGGAAAGCCCAGCCCAACCATTGGAGGCTTATCAACCCACTGAAAACAAGCAATCAAAGGCTGTAAACCACTCTCCCACCTCCCACCTGCTTGTATCGTCTGGTTCTGTTTCTTCAAGCTCTGATAACATCTTGCCAAAGAGAAGTAGCGGTCATGTAGGAGTTCAAACAAGTAGCCCACATGATGCTCAGCCTCAAGCTTTCAACAAAAAGCAGCCAGTCAGATTCCACCGACTGTTTACTAGGAAACCTTTCAGCTTGCTTCAAGACTCAAGTGGACATGGTGGCTATCTCAGAGACCAGACAGTCGATGTTAGCCCTCCTTTCAACCTGACTGCAAAAGACGGGGAGAAATCAAACCTCTCCCAGCTAAATCAAGCCACTGGCACTCGGGGATCAAAACGAATGGCTGACAATACCATAATTATTCCCATTTCTAGTGGATTAGATTCAACTCAGAGTGGGATCTCATCCTGGGCCAGAGATGATGTGCATTTGAACTCTCTTACTAACTTGGCTCCGACCTCAGCTTCAGAGAAGGCCTATTCAAGATTTTTTGGCAATGATATACATGGTGTCAGAAACCCCCAGGGCTTATATTCTAACCGACTACAACGAGGTCTTTCTGCAAACAAAGCTCTGCAGACCTCCATAAAACCAAACAAAGAACAACAGACTCCAGCCAATGTGAATAAAGAGCCTCGTATTGTGGCCAACCTGCATCTTAAACCACTGTCTGCATCCAAGGTTTCTGATTTTACTTTCAGTGATATATTTTGGAGGAATGGTGGACACAACAAAAGGCTTCCTTCTCAAATGGGCCCAAACAGGTCACCACCATTTGTAAAGGCACATGTTCACAAGTCCAGAAATGATTACAAAAGGAAGAGACTATCTCTATCAAAGACCCATTATTCACCATATCAGGTGGATGAATACAAGAACAATGTTTATCGCAATGTAAAGGATTTGAAGAACAATAAAGAAGGATTGAAACCCTTCAAGTGAAGCACAACATGGTATGGAAACATTTTTAAAACGTTGCTTGTAAATATATGAATGTTGTACTTATGATTAATTAGAAGTGAAAGCTTTGACCCACATTCTGATGTATCAGTTTGAAACTTTAAAATGTAATTTGAACAAGAAGCTTTTGTAAAGCTTCCTATTAACAATACCTAATGCTCTCATAACTGAATTATTGTTTGTTCTTTTTTCATTAGGATCTGCTGCCATCTTCATCTTCGAGGTAAATCAAGTGTATATGCTTCTACAAACATCTGCTGTGATAATGAAAGCCATGAAAAAGTTTATTACCTCATCTTGCTGTTGTCACTCTGGGTAAGCTAATCAGCAGCTTTAGTGTTTTAGTTTGTCGTTTTTCTTTTCAGTCACAAATGAAAAGCATAGTCAGTGCCAGTATTTGAGCATAAAAAACAGACTCATGAACGGCAATTTGATATTTCTCAGAACTCATTATAGGGGGATGGTTAACAATTCCTGTATTTTAACTTTAATTTTGTTAAACTGAAACTTAATTTTGTTTTTATAGGGTGCACTTAAATCAATTAATGATGAACACTAACTCTACTTCGTGATAATAATAATAATAATAGCTTAGATTTATATAGCGCCTTTCATGGGACCCAAGGTCGCTTTACAAGGAAGAACAGGGCAAAATAAACATAACAAAACAAAAAGGCAATCAGACAACCAGTCAGACAGACAAAAACAACAAATAGATTAGGGGCCAAAGGCCTTGGTGAACAGATGGGTCTTGGGCCCTTTTGAAGGCGTCAAGCGTGGGGATGTTGCGGATCTCCGCAGGGAGAGCGTTCCAGAGGGTGGGGGCTGCCACGCTGAAGGCTCTGTCCCCGAAGGTTCGCAGTTTGGAGCGGGGGGTGGTAAGCAGGCCATGGAGGTGATGGAGCCTATGTCTAATGGCACTTCTCTTTCTTCTCCCTCAGGAAATCCTTGATAAAGTAATCCCATCCCCATGTGATGATCACAACTGTAATACTGTAGGCATACCTGAAGCAAGAGCTTGTTAAATTGTTCTTGTAACAGCAGTAGGCCTTTTCGAAGAGGCAAAGGGACATCTAGAGAGGCATACAGATCAGCAGTTATTATACAAGTGCTTAAATCTATTAAACTGTCATTTGAGTCTTAATGTGTGTGATGAATCTGTGATCAATCTGACAATTGGTGGCATGAACAATACTGAACCATAATGTACCATGATGTCATCTGGCTCCATATAGGCACAGTCCGAAGTCCTGTCGGTCAGAGTGGTTGTTGCTGGGAGCTGTTCTGCATCAGCGACAAATTTGTGCCTTAACAATTGAAATAAAGTTGAACAACAAAACAGATTATCTCCAACAAAACACTTGGATCTTTGAATGATTGTTATTGAAAGAAGTTGGTATATTTGGTGATTTATCACAAGATTTTAATTTCTTTTATTCTTTATTTGCAAAACCTGTAATGACCACCACTTTAAGTTTGCAAAGAAAATGCTCTAAATGGAAATCTAAGCTGACAAAGACAATATATGATTATCCTTCCAAAATGTTCAAAAACATGTACAATGCCTGTAAATGTGATTGGTAATAAGAACGGAGGATGCTGGTGACTAGTTTCCTTAGGGGTGTGGTTTTTGAAAGTCAATATAAGTCTAATGGTGACCTTTAGAAAACTGTTAAGTATCTTAAAATTGTGTTAATGTGAGTAAATGGAAAGACTGGACAAGGTAACCGACATAGGACAACGCAAAGCAATAGGAAACACAGTTTGATTAAAAAAACACTAATTTATTGTCCAGTTTTATATAAGCGTTCCCTCTTTGAGACATTTTGGCTCAGATATTGAATAATTGTATTTGTCCTGGACCTTGATTCTTACTCCTCCATATTTTTTAGCCTACCATGAATATCACTCCAAAAAGTAAAACAAAAGTTGAGCAAGTGAGCCCCCAAGTGTCCATCCCAAGGAAAGTCACAAGAAAGATGGTCTACCTACCAGTCAACATCCTGAAGACTGTCATGTCCCTGGAAGGCCGTGAGAGTGTTTTTCAGGAACTGTATAGGGTCATTGGGACATGACAGGCATGAAGCTGTCAATAAGGCCTATTGTCAAAGAAGCCGAAAAAAGATGCGAATTACTTTTCATATTCTGAAAATGTTAACATAAGTGATGATAATAGTGAAATACATAGAGTAGTCTAGCTCATGTTATATGTAACATTACCTGCAGCAATCTTTACTTAATACATTTGTATGCACGATGACTTACCTTATATATTTGTGGCAGGCAGTGTTTTGGAACGCACTCATTTAGAGCAGGCTTTGCGTTTGCCCCAGCCATAGTGTGTCTTTGACACATTTGTCGTTTAGAGTAATTGTAGAGAAATAATCGAGTATCTTAACAAATGTTAACTAACCTCAGTTCAATTTAGCGTTTGTCCGATTTGGCCTGGTTGTTGCCAGGTAACGAATAAAGTAAAATGTCACATTGGTGTTGGTCAACTAATGTCATTCGTGCTGCGGTAAGATGTAAAAGTGACAAAGTGGACAAAATAAACGGCGAAAGGCGCATTATGTTTTAACTAACACATTGCATACGTGATTTTTTTTTTACGTGATGTGTATAATATAATGCAAAGTTAATTGATTGTTTATAGCCAGAAAGTAATCACCCAGCGAACGATTTGGTCGGCCACTCTCTGAGCCGAGGCGTTGCCAGGTTGGGCTACTTTTATGCTTTTCAATTAAGTGTGTGTTTTCAAACAATTTAGGTCACATATGTGATATTTCGGGCAACAATATCACAACTAAATCAAAGCGTTATTCTTATTGACATGTTTATGTCGTCATAGCTCTATGATACAATAATTATGAATGTGTTAATTTGTAGCTTAGGAATGTTATCTGATCCAAAATACGTTTATTTTATGTATGACCTCTATACATCACTTTGTCCTGATTGTAACAGTGTTCTTTTTTTTGTCTAATGATAAAACATTACCGTTATGGATGGTGACTCTAAACTCTGACTGGACTGCTTTTTGTCAGTCAAATATGGCAACCCAAGCTGCCCGGAACCACAGAGCAGATCATTGTTGACAACTGTAGCTCAGCTGCAAACTTCTCCAGCTTTCAGAACAATGAAGCTGTCATTAATTTGGTTGGGTTCTGTTGTGGTTTCAACGGGTTGCCTTCAGCGCTAGCTTACTGATGAACCGGGTTTGTTACGTTACTGAGCATCAGTAGCTTCACGTTAGCTAGCTAGCTAACAGTTAGCTAAAGACGCAGCAGCAGCATGGGCGATGGCAGCATTACTCCCAGGCTCGGCAACATGAAAGCGTTTCTAGGTTTAGTTGCCGGCGCTGGAGCTTCCTACGGTTTATATAAACTCATTAGCGGGGAGAGTTTTAAGAGAAACAAAAAAAGTGCTGCCAATGAAAGTGCTGGTGTGAGGAGCAGTGAAGGTACCCTGCAGCCGGGCAGCCTGCTGGCCAGAGTGTCCGGACTGGATGTGGTCTGTCCCCGACCTGTGGGGGGTGCTTCAGGTAAGGGCCAGAGGCTCTTAAAGCTTTGACTAACATATCTGATTGCGCCAGCATATTGTGTATCTAAATTATTTCTCTTATGTCCTGTTTGTAAACACAGACTTGCCAGTATATCCCAAACTATGATCTCAAATTTGAGCCTTTGACTGTTAAAGAAAAGCTACTGTGTGGTATTCAGTCTCCTCCAGTGCAAAGAGTTACACATATGACAGCTGACAACTCTTTAATTTTAACACAAATACCTGTACACAATGTATATATTTTTATAATATATATAATGTACGTTTTTTATATATTAATTGTTGTATCTGCTTTTATTTTTAATTTATTTTCTCTTAATAGGTTTATATTTTGCACTAATACATCAAAGCACGTTCCTCGTAAGTGAAAGAATGCATTGAGATCTACTGGATTTTGTTTCTGAATACCAATAGGCCTACATGTTTTTAAAATAATGTTCCACCGTAGGTGACCTCGCCCACCAGTCCCCTGGCAACCTGGATCCACAGCACTTGAAAATGCTGCTGTCATGTCTGCAGACCAGCAATAATACAACTGACAGATGTCGGATCCTGCTTACGCTAGGAAATTCTGCTGCCTTTACTGTGAATCAGGTACAGTAAGAGTTTACTATCTTAGAACAACGAAATTGAAGTGTGCTTAGTACTGAGTTTTTCAGCTATGTATTATCATTTTTATTTTCTTCTATTCTAATCCTCCAGAATCTTTTACGGGAATTTGAAGGGATTCATATCATAGCTGGTTTCCTCTCTGATCCTGCACCAGAGGTTAGAGTGCAGACTCTGAATGCTTTGAATAATATATGTATGAACATTCAAAACCAGGAACAAATAAAGGTATGTCACCATATACTGTACTGCAAATATCCTGAAATCAGAATCAGGCTTCATACAAGATAGTCTGGTAATATATCCATGCCTGTGTGTCTCATAGGTTTATGTGCCACAAGTGTTGGAGCTGATTGAGATGTCTCCAGTGAACTCTGAGCTCCAGCTTGGTGCTCTCAGGCTGCTGACCAACCTTTCAGTCACAGATAAACATCAACACTTGCTAAAAGGATCAATTACACTTTTACTCTCTCTAGTTGTTGTGAGCAAGGAAACTTTACAGGTTGGTATCTTCAAAGTTGCATCTGAATAATATTATTCACAGTTTTCATACCATTTTTTTATTTTGTAATATCTCTTGGAAATCAGATAAAAGCTATGAATACAGTATGATTTATCTTCTAATATGTTCCTTCCAGGTTCAGGCTTTGAAAGTCCTTGTAAATCTGTCATCCAATCCAGATATGATGGATGACATTGTTCAAGCTCAGGTAAGAGTAAAGGAAATATAAAAATAATGTATCATGGTTCTGCATTAAGAGGTCAATAGAAATGCAGCATCATCTATTTTCTTTTGTAGACATACTGTTGTGGAAGGTGCAGAGTTATTTTATAAATCCTCATTTTGCACTTGTCTTTTCTGCTTTTCTCTGTAGGCGCCAGCTTCTGTTGTGCTGCTGTTTGACGCACGAACAGCCTCTGCCGTGCTTCTACGATTGCTGACGTTCGCAGGGAACTTAAAGGCCTGGAGGGCCTCAGCCCAGGTGGCAGATGAACTGAGGCGGAAGCAGGACTGCCTCTTCCGGGTCATGTTAGATGAGTCTTCCCAGCTCCACAGCAGACTGGTCCAGCTGCTTTCACACCCTGATGTGGAGATTCAGTCCCAGGTGGCTCGCATCTTGACATAGACCTCCTTCTCTGCACACTTGACCCACCCATGCACAGCTTATGCTTCCACACAATTTGCCAATGCCATCAACCCTTCACCCTTCAATGTCAACTATAAATCTATTGACATAGTCTCATAAAATAGAAGGCTGAGAGGCCTTTCTGCTGATATTAAGCTTTCACTTCTTCACTATCTATATTTACAATGCTCTAGAGATCAGAGGTTTTCAAAGTGGGAGTCAGGTCTCCTCAGGGTAGGCTCAATTGAAGGGAACATTATTAAAATAATTATTACTTAATTTATCAAAGGAGGATCTCATAGAGAAGCCTACATGTGTGTGATTTAGTTGGAGCAATAGTATCGAGATACATTTGTTTTCATGGAGTTTTTTTCTGCTTTACCAGAGTCAGAAATACCATAGGACAGACCTATTGTGTATTTTTTGTCAAACGGCAATATTAGACTGATTTAGCTTAATTGGAGCCAAAATAGCCATGAAATAGTATAATCATAATCCGATAGGAATTTTGTGAGGAGCCGAAAAGCGTAAGACTTTGAAAACCCCTGCTCTACATCAATATTTTCGTCACAATTAAGTTAATTATCCATCACACCTCACCAGCCATATATACACTTTCTTTCACTAAAATGAATTGATGAGCAACCAGTGAGCAGGAGCAGACCATTCATGCAATATAAGTAAAACAGACAACCTCTCAATGTCTTTTCCTGCCACCTGCAGCTTATTCTCATGACCAGAAAATGTTTTCCTTCAAAGATCCACAGTGCCCTCCCTTCTGAGAAAGTCATGTACTCTCTGAAGGCATGTTCCAGGTGACATTTCGGAACCCTAACCCACTGCCAAACATTTTCTAGAGAATGTGTCAGAACGACCTGCGCAGCTCGACCAAACCACCCTCTGAGGCTCAGAGAGACACTTACTGTAGATGGAGAGCCGTACACCTTAGCATGCCTTGGAGACAAGAATGGCTCATTTATCAACATGTTGGATTTAAAGATCATGTTCTTCAATAATCTTTGATTTATGTAATTCATTTGAGAATCAGTGCATCATGACTAGTCAAAAATCAGTCTGTCGGAAAGAACTTGTAGCTGAAACCTTACCTCCACATTAAGAAGAGCTACCAAAGTGGATGGGACACCTTCAATAATTAACTTATTTATGGTCATATGCACAGAAATTACAGAGATGCATGGAGGCAAGAAAAAGGGAGATTCAATGACACAAAATACTGCAAGTTATAATAAATGGATAACAAATAATATTAATAAAATGGAAAATATTATACATTTGTGGCAGTAATTACAAATGAATAAACTGAATGTAAATGGTAAGGATACAACGTGAGTAAAGTTTGACATCAAAGGGGCACCAACCTCAGCTTCCTGGGAAAAAACCAGGACGTAACTGGTGGCGTTGCATCTCTCAGACACGCCGGCAATACCCCAGGGAGGAGCGGGGGGGAAGTAGCAAGGGAAAAGGATGTGCTGTGATTGTTTCAGCTAACACACATATTGTGCAGATATGCAGCTTGCGAATTAATGGAGGGGTTGACCTCTTACAGAGTAGCCTGTAATAGTAATTCCTTTGTTTTCTAACCATTAGTATATTTAAACATTTTTCCACATGGTTATTGAATAACAAAAGAGATAGAATGTTAAGTATGCACTCACAGTAAGTGACAGGCTAGATCATCGGCTCTCTTGTAGTATAGAGAGAAAGTGCATGAAAAATGTGATTATCTCAGAATATGATTTTTAATGCAAGGATTTTATGATATGAGCCTGTCCAGGTGTAATGAAATGCTGCACATTTTACTGACCTTATTGAACCCAAATCCTAAAAATCTCTCAGGCACTATGGTTTACCAGAACAGCAGGAGGCTGATTTACTTGTGACCTAGATTATAAGATTTATTTAATGAAGCTTTTTGCCTATCAAATGACAAATGTTTGTTGTGTTTGTTTGAATGGTGCAATAAATACCCTACAAGACAAGATCTGTATATCAACATCCTTATTTCTGTTGTTTTCTTAAAAATATTAATCTTGTAGCAATGACTGAATTTGTGTCAAGCTCTGCTGTTGTTGACTGGTAGACAGTGCAATTGGGTCTGCCTTTTTGCTTTGAATACTAAGAGCCCTACCATGAAGTAGAGAATGTAGTTCAAGCTTTAATTTCCAGCAGGTTACTTTAACGGTATTTTCTCTGGTCTCCTTTACAACTGTATTCATTTCTTTCAGAGTGCTGTTCCTGGAGTCGTGCAAATTTAAAAAGTAAATGTTATTCACTGTTTAATAGAAGATAGTGTAAATAACTGCTACACTTACATCCTACATTTTCCATGATGTATTCCAGTTGTTCCCTGGCTCCTTAAAAAACAAGCTCAAAGCATTTCTTTCAAACTCCACACCTCAACTTGTAGCTCAGGCTTCCTTTGAGAAAATTCTCAATTCAATTTTAAATTATTTTCTAAGACTTTAGAAAGTTCCTTGCAGAGCCTTTAATATGATTTAGGCTACAACGGGTTGCATAGGCTTGAAGAGTTGTACTAGTTGTACTATTAGTTAAATGACATTCATATGTAAAATGTGTGGAACAGCCTACATTCATCAGCCAACTTGTATATTTATATTAAAGTTTTTTTCTTCTAGACGGATTTCTATCGTTTCAATTACCAATTTAATGATTTAGGGTGTATTACCTTTAGTGTCCTTAATTTGTAAAGCACTTAAATTGAAAAATGACACGAGTATGCATATTTGGGTATTGGCCTACTGAAAAATATTTGCAAATGTATAATTTTGACAAATCACTGAGTCCAAGAAAATTCTTGATTTGTGTGATGTAGGCACGGATGATGATTTCGACGACAACCTTTAAAATGAGGCTTATTTAACAGTGATGATGCTCTCAGGTCTTTGTCTCCCCCTCCCTCGCAGGCCCACAGCGTCCTCCCCCTCCCAACAACGAGATGACCATCGCCGGATCCCGCTAAACCCGAGCAGAGTCTCACAGAGGCGGGCGACAGCACCCAGCGCACGGATCAGAAAGCGAGGACGAAGGGGGGCGAACACATTTGGGATTAGCCGCATCAGCTATGAACATCCACCACGTTGAGTAGCAGCAAAACGAAGCTCTCACACCTTAAATCGCGTCGAGGATGAGCGGGACTGCAGCGGCCACCGGATCGGCTTCCTGCCGTTTCGCCCACTATTTTGTTGAGTGTGGAGTGGACACGGAGACGGGCCTGGAGCCAGACGATGAAGCAGGTACATGGTCTACAAACACCCCCCAAACAAATCCATTTAAACTCTTAAATACACATCCGAGGACACTTTTCATGTCATTTAAAAACATGTAATGTTGGCCTGTATGTGTAGAGGTGACATCCATTTAAATGTGTTTTGATTGGACACTACATTCCTTTTCCTTTCACAGGGTTGTTGACAACATAATATAATAATTACATTTTTCCTCCAAAAAGATGTTCTCAAAAAAATTCGATTAGAATGTGCTATTATATAATGGCAGGATTTGAGTATTTAAGATATATTTTAAATGTAACGGATACCTAACACAATATTCAATTCAATTTTCCATAAACACATGATTTGAAGCAATAACCTAAAATGACCATTTTACAATCATCCATAGTCTTGTCCTTTTGTATTATCCCTGCTTGAAGAGACGCATTACCATTGTGTTCATTGTGTTTTCATCATATTTTCAGCAGCAGCATCGCAAGTCAAGTGAAAATATAGCTTTGTTGGTTTCTGCAAGTCATCCACTGTTACTGCTACACCTGGATAAGGAATAGCAAAGATAGGGTTTAATAGAAAGCGGACAAGATTTTGCCCTATAGCACTGGAGCACAGATGGAGCATCCAGGCAATGGATCGTGCATAACAACAGGAATGTGTGTTAGAACGAGCTCCCAAATTACACTGTTTTGTAAACCTAAAAGTATAAAAAATGATAATCTGTGAGACAGCTAGTTTTTCTGTTCAGCTCTTTATGCTGTCAAACAGATGGATTTCTTCTTTCATCCAACAACACACATCTGTCCTTTTCTTATATAAAAAAAACAAAGATGGGAGGAAATGGTTGATGTGATGTAGGTGGATGTGGGGGTTGCCAAGGTGATGACAGCGGCAGTGCTATTCCTGATGGTTTATTTGTGGTTGAAAGCTTCTCAGCTGTTATAGCAATAGAGACCCCAAGTGGTGCTGCTTCTCTCCCACTCAGTTGTTGACACTCATCTAGGTGAGGTGAGGACAGATTCATCCAGGAGCCCTCTGTGCACCTGTTCTGCTCTGAGTCTTTGTGAGGAAAGGGCTGCTCAGGTGTGTTCATTACCAACTCTTTCCAGGATCTCAAACAATAGTCACGCCCCGTCTTCTCCCAGTGTTCTTGGTAGCAGAAATCTAACTCATGTAGAGCAGCTCTTCAGGGGCAAGATGGCAGGCAGATCTTCTTTCTCTTTCTCTTTTAGAAAACAGTGTGTTTAGGGTGAGCTGTGTATTGCGAGTGAACCCAAGGCTTTGCTGCAGATTAATTACTGCTCTAACTTACCATCAGGGGCTTTGATATCAGGCTCCCTGTGGCGAGTGGCAGCTCTGCTGGCCGGTATATCTGAGCTCCACCAATCTGATTATATAACAGCAGGTCATCTCAGACCCACTGCAGCAGGGGCTCCGCTCTCCTTTCAAGGGATTTTCTGTCTGACAAAACCTACATTTTCTGTAAGCTGAAGTCAGGCAATGTTTATTCTATCATGTGCATCTGAAAGTGTAGGGATGTGTCAGTTGATACAGCATCTCTGTATTGCATAGACTAATAACACAATGTGTGAGAGTATGACTACCGAGAAACAGTCTGCCCTTGTTGGCTTCTCAATAGACGCCACTGTGTTTTCTGCAGCCTAATCAAATGTCACGTGGTTTTGCCGATGCTTCAGCAGCAGACTGTCACTGGGGGATGACATCACAGAAGGGCGAGAACTCCCTGATCCTACATTCAAGTTTCGTATAAGAATTGACACTTTTAATGTTCACAGAAAAAAAAAAACTGATGGCAAAGAAGTGTATATGTTTTGCACTTGTTTTACTGTACGGAAAAATTCCAGACAGTTAATTTATTTTTTGGCCCTCAACACTTACATTCTTTATTTTAAGCAAACAAGCCCTGCACCATGTCTGTGTCTCAGGCTGAAATCAAAAACGAGATTTATCTTTGTGATGTCACTTGATTCATCCTTTAATTCGCGGACAAATCTCTAATGTCAAAGACAGAGTGAGTTTAACTATTTTAGCCAGAAAAGAACAACTCCTCATCATTCAGTGCCAGCTGAAATGTTCTGTCTTTTTAATCTTTTTTGATTGTTATATCGGTCCTCATCTACTCATGTAATAGTGTGTGATGAGTGGGACGGTGGGGGTAATTCTGTTGGTGAGCATGACAGATGTCTAGCTTTATGGCCGTTCAATCATCCCTAATGAAGTGTGCCTGTTTTAGGGATGGGCATCATTCAGTGAAGTAAATCTGTGTGATGGATCTCTACACAGTGGACTGAATATGAAACACTTTGTTGTTGTTGTCTTAAAGATTATAGTCACAGTGTTAATTAATTAATATACTTAGGGTTAGAGCTGAAACAGTACATGTATGAGACAATTAGTCAATAGACTGAAAATGAATCATTACATTTTGTTAAACAAATACACAAAAAATCAAACCACAAATGCCAAATATGAACTAGTTTCTATCAGATTTTCTTTGTGTTATGTTATTACATTACATTACATTGCATTTAGCTGACGCTTTTATCCAAAGCGACTTACAATAAGTACATTCGGCCAGGAAGACACAACCTTGAAGAAAACAGAATCATATAAGTACATCAGCATTCATAGAGCCAAACATTTCAAGTGCTACTCAACTGGCTATAGATAAGCCAGTCCTTTATTAGTATATAAGTGCTCTGTTAGCAGTTCTTTGTTAATAGATCTATCGCTCGAAGTGGAGTCGAAAGAGATGGGTTTTCAGTCTGCGCCGGAAGATGTGCAGGCTTTCTGCTGTCCTGATGTCAATGGGAGCTCATTCCACCATTTTGGAGCCAGGATAGCAAACCCACGTGTTTTTGCTGATGGGAACTTGGGTCCCCCTCGCAGCGAGGGTGCAGCGAGTCGTTTGGCTGATGCAGAGCGTAGAGCACGCGCTGGGGTGTACGGTTTAACCATGTCCTGGCTGTAGGAAGGGCCAGATCCATTCGCAGGATGGTACGCAAGTACCAGTGTCTTGAAGTGGATTCTAGCAGTTACCGGAAGCCAGTGGAGGGAGCGGAGGAGCGGCGTGGTGTGGGAGAATTTAGGAAGGTTGAAGACCAGACGAGCCGCTGCATTCTGGATGAGCTGCAGAGGTCGGATGGCACATGCAGGTAGACCAGCCAGGAGGGAGTTGCAGTAGTCTAGGCGTGAGATGACGAGAGCCTGGACCAGAACCTGCGTGGCTTTCTGGGTCAGCTGGGGACGTATCCTCCTGATGTTGTAAAGCGTGTATCTAAAGTAAATGTAATGTTTTTAGGTTTAGCACTGCTGGTCAGACACAGCAGGAATTTCTAGGTGTCACATTTGGTTTTAGGAAGTTTTAAAGGACAGTCATTTTGAGCTAAAAGATTAATCAAGATAATAATAGGGATAGTAAATGATTATTAAAATAATTATTGGTTACGGCCCAGGTCATACATGGTTTCTACTGTGTGTATGTGTGTGTGTTAATGTGTTTAAAGGACTAAGCATGCTAATTACAGCCTCACTGAAACAGACATTTAGGCATTCATTCGAACACAAAAACAAACATCCTCCTAATCTCCTGCCCGGTGTTGTTAACACAGAGAAAGAGAGCGGCTCCTGCTGAATGGGGTCTCTGCACGCTGTGTGGTGGGAACTCTTGCCAGGTGGCATGTTGGTGTTTTTTGGGGTCAGCTAATGAAACTCAGGATGACGTAAAGCGCTGACGAGCTTTGTCTTGATGGCTATTTTTCTAAGCCCCAGCGGAAGGTGATACCATGGCAACTAGGTGCTCGATGCCTTTCAGCGCCAACACCAATTTGTATCTTTCGCAAAGAACATTGACTCCCCCTCTCTTCAGTGATCCATTAGCTTCTGTCTCCCACTTGTGAATGTGACTCAGTAAAACTTGAAGTGGTGCCCCTCTTTCAATCTGCAGTTTCCCCTCTTAGGTTGATGTGCGTCATCTCCTTGGTAGGTGATCTGGATGTTCCTGAATGCTGAATAAGTGTGTCAATATGACACCCGAGATAAATGCTAGTTTGCCATTTGTTTTTGTTCTTGTAATGCAATGGTGTCAGTTAAAGCTGAACGCAGTGAAATGGGGAATACAGTGAGGAGTACTGTCCAAGGGCATCCCCCTCCTGAAAGTGGCTGAATAATGAATGTTCCTTATTCACTACTGTCAATCCATTACACACGCTGAATCATACACACGCATTTTCTTTTCTATCTTCAGCAGCTCCTCTTCCTGTGCTCATGCTCACAGACAGCACTCTGTCTTTATGTAACCAGAGCTAGATGCTGACACGAGGTGCAGAGACTGAAAAGAGGAGAAACCTGAACCCGTCAGGGCAACAAATCAGATCTGTGCATTGTGACTGTAGGAATAGAGTTGTCTTGCATCCTATCCTTTCATGCACATGTAGCTGTGCTATAGAAATCTGTAATTCTTTGTCCTCAGCCTGAGCGTGTTTGGTGTATTAAAAGCAGCATATTTTATCCTCTGCTCTCTCTACAAGCATAAAGAGTTTCCTTCTGCAGGGATGAGGGGTGTTGTACCGCATTTCCAGTGTGTCTCTATTATGAGTGGAGTTACATAACAACACTTGGAAGGATTTTCCCTTTTTGCTGCAGAATGGTCCTTGCTGTCAACAAAAGATGAACTTCATCTTTCAGCTTCAGCTTTTTCCTGAATCAAAGCTGTGGTCTTTTTGTGATGTCCTCTGTTCTGTCCTTTGCATCATGTAATGAAGTTTGTCTCAGCAGAGGTGAAAGCAAACATCCTTCTGTAATAATATGGTAATCCTCAAACTCTTTTTTTTCTGTGCCGCTGTTTGTCTTTCAGGCGAGGGCTTTGAGCAGAGCCCCATCCGACGCTCGTTCAAGTCAAAGGTTCTGGTGCACTACCCCGAAAGCACAGACAAGAACCCCTTCAATAAAGATGCCATCAACATGGTGAGATCTTGGATTGCACATTTTCTTTCAGTGTCGATCTTAGTGGAAATAAAATGCCTTGTTTGTTTGTATGCCAAATGTTTTTGTGTTCAAACTCTTGTTTGAAAAGAAGGTCAGGAGGATGAAAGCAAAATACTTCAAAATAAGTCTGCCAGTAGACACCACAGTATTTTGTGTTATATATTTATAGTATTGGTAAAATGTGTGGTCTTGTCAACGTTTTCCAGGGTCATTGGGTTTTCAGACAACAAATGCAACACAACATAGAACAAATACTTGTCTCGGGGAAATGACATATACTGTACATTAAATCAATTATCATACCCAGTTGTCGCATATTGAACAAGAAGGTTTAGGACTTGTTTAGCTTCTTTAATGGTATTTTCTATGATGGATTTGTTTACATCATCCAGGATTGGCTTTAGTTTAGTATACAGAAACAAGAGAATGGTTTAAAAGTTAACACTACTATCAGTTATTGAGGTTGTTATTTTGTGTCACATTTGAATTCCAACTTTGTTCTTAACCCTCTTTTTTTCGCCTCCTCAGCTCTGTATGCCGAGGGGTCTTTCCTTCCGCACGCAGGCAGAGAGGCATGATTTTCAGTTTCACTCCTTCACAATGTCTTTTGACGACGGCACACGTTCCTACGGCTTTGTGCACACCTTCTACGAGGAGGTGACCAGTGCTCAGATCATCACTGCCATGCAGACCCTTTTCCAGATGCACCACGTGGAGCACCATTCAGCTTCATCTGCCTCTTCTCCCTCGTCTTCGTCTGCCTCCTCGCCCTCCACCTCCAGCATGGACTCGCTCGTGAGCAGCCTGGATGAGTCGGACGCTGAGTCTGTGGCCGGGCTCTCCGCCTGCCTCGGCTGCGCTGGGTCATACGATCCAGCCCGGGACACTCTGTACGTGTCCAAAGCGCTCTGCCTGCTCACGCCGCTCCCCTTCCTTCACTCTGCTCGTCAGTTTCTGTCTCAGCTGCACCAGGCTGTGACCTCCCACACAGCCCCTCCCCTCCCTATAGAGAGCTACATCCATAACATCCTGTACGAGGTGCCGCTGCCCCCCCCCGGCAGGTCTCTGAGGTTCCACGGGGTGCAGGGGCCCATCGTGTGCCAGCGGCCCGGGCCCGGAGAGCTTCCTCTGGGGGAGTTTCCTCTTGGGGAGGCCTTCTCACTGCTGGGTGTGGACAATATGGTGCAACTTATTACCTGTGCACTTTTGGAGACGCAAGTCCTGCTTTGCTCTAAAGGTGAATATTCAGTTGTTAGCATGGTTGAGATGACACATGAAATTCCCTGTTATTGCCAAATGTACAGATGACCTCAATGCAAATGATTCCATAGGAAATCTAAGGAAGATATTAATAAAGTCATTAAGATAAACTTTTATAAATGTTATATTGATTAAAACACTTCCAGCAGATCTATTTGCAGAAATTAGAAACATCTCTAGCAAATCAGCTGTTTAGTGCTTAACACATTACCATTATTAGCATGACATATTTTAATTTACCCTAGATGTAACCTTCCGCAACAGCATAGCAGATGGGTTTGAGGTTAAACAGATTAGAGAAACTGACTTTGCAACATAATGAGTGTGGAGTATCCTCACTCATTTATCGGGCTGTGCACTGTAGCATCGAATCAAGAATATGAACAACAATACTTCTATATGCAACTTCTGTAAATTGATTTATTATAAAACTGTTAAAGGGAATGCAATTATTTCCCTGACAATGAGACCATCCCTAGATACTTGTATTGTATTCCTTCATGCTAATATCCTATTGCTCTCTCTCGTCCTTCTTATCCTCTTAGACTACCAGCGTTTGATGACAGTGGCTGAGGGCATCACCACTTTGATATTCCCATTCCAATGGCAACACATCTACCTGCCCATTGTTTCTGCCCCGCTGCATCACCTCCTGGAGGCTCCTGTGCCGTTCCTGATGGGCATCCAGCGCAGAGAGGGAGCTCAGCGCTCCTCCCTCCACCTACCACACGAGGTACACAACTAAACAAGGGTTTTATATGTGTATGCATCTGTGAGGCAAGGCAATTCAATGTGCTTAATAGGAGAATATAAACACATTAAATATGTTAAGCAAAAGACATTAAGAAAAACATTGTATTGACATTGTATATATTAGTAAACAAAAAGCGAGAAGATCTCTAGCATCCTTTGTTAGCACTTAAGGTTGCAGACATTTGGTAAAAATGCACAAGGATTTAATGATGTTTTGTTAAACTGAAATGTTTTTCCATCCATTTTCTAAACCTCTCTGTTATGCATGCGTGACAATTTGCCCTCTGTCTCGGGCATGTCAAATTGAAACGATACATTTCCTCGATCCAGCGTCTGAGATCACTTTATGTTGCATGAAAATCTCACTGAAGCCTCTTTGATGTCGCTCTGCCCCAGAAAATATAAAGTTGAAAGACAGCCTGGGGGGGGGGGGGCAGGCATGAGATATGGGGGGGGGCAAGCATGAGAGATCCAGAAAAATGGGTATCGCTGAATAATTCATGAGAATTAGGGATTCCTTAAGCTGTGCAATTGTGTGCATATGTGATCATTTGCAAGGTTTTAATTATTTTAATCATCTATTTAGAATTTGGTTGGATTGTGGTTTTTTATTTTCTCATTTTGACACAGTTTGGCTCACATGGTCCAAATCCCTACAATAATTTGGTCTTTCTAATATCTACTGGCTGGAAGAATTCTGCATGCTCATCTTTTCTTGTCCTTTAAAACATGTGATCTTGCTAATGGAATGAAAGAGACGATGTAAAGACATTGCCTAAGTAGTAAAGACATTAACTAGAAGGATGAGGCTGCACAGAGTAAGAGGATGCCTGTAACTGTCTGATGTTCAGTACATCACGTCCCCCTGAGGCTGTAAACTGACTGTCTGAGGTCACCGCTGAAGGTTGAGTTGCTGCTGACTGTGGCGTGCTCCACTGCTGCTTACAGAAGCTGTATTTTTAAACAGTGCCTGTGTTTCTCACAAAGTTCTGTACTTCATTGCTCAGCATCTTCTGGTCCGGTGTGACAGTCCAGTGTTTCCCCTATATACAAATAGTGCCGGCGCAGCGCCGCTCCTGAAATATGCACGCCGCTGCTAGGGGGCGCCAGCCAGTACCCAAAAAAAAAAAAACATGTAATTTTTTTTTTTATTAGAATAACAATAAGTGGCGACCCTTTTTCATTTTTGATTGTTTGTTATGTGGATTTGTAGTATTTTTGTTACTGTATGTTCAATAAAGGTGTATTTTTGCTAAATGTTGAGACATTGCCACTGTATGTACTAGGCAGGGCCGATTTTTGGTATTAACAGGGCGCCAGATCTGGGGGGCGATGCGCTGGTAGCTCTGGGAGAGAAAACAAAAAAGATTGTGACCGTTGGCGCTCATCCAAATTTTCGGCCTTGATGTAACAACATTCATAATTAAGTAAATGTAACACCCTTTTCATCCCGGTTACACTTTTCATTTGCCCTGTATGATGGGCGCTGTAAGTGATGAAAGTTGGGGTTGTTGGCTTATCAGGCGCCCGCAGCTCACAGCCAAAGTGGGAGCGAGGGAGAGGGAGCACCGGTACCGGCGCTGTTGTTATTAGAATCTGGTGCTCGTAGCGCTAACGGATATAAGAAGTAGATGTTTCTACAACCAGGGTGGAGGAGAGCTCTCCTGTCAGACTGAGAGGCTCAGTGAGTTAAAGGACTCTCTGAGTGTTTAGATTTTAAGTCTAAGTTATCTCAGTGGCTCTCAAACGTTTTGACCACAAATTATGTAAACACATATTTCCAAGGCACTCCTTTATAATTATTAGGATAAATAAAAACAGGTTTGAAATCATTCCAATGTATACTATAGGACAGTAATCCAAAAATATCGTTTAAAGTTGGAGAGTTACAAGTAAATAAGTTAACTAGGTCAAATAAGATATGAATGAACAACAAAAATCAAATAAGCTACATTTATTTGTTATTGGCTATGGTAGGTTATTGTTTATGTTCATATACTTATTTGATTATTAAAATGTAAACCGATCTTTTTCATATGGGTGTTTTAGAGTTCCCCTAGATCAGGTCTCTAGTAATTGTGTGCTCAAAGTGCACCAGATTGAAGCATTTTTACTTTAAAATGTTTTTGGGGCATACCCCCAGACCCCCCTAGAGGATGTGACCACCCTCCAATTCAAACATGTTCATACAATAATGAATACATTTGAAGCTATTTTGAAGTATATGACCTATTTCAATAAGTTTCTGTTTTTGTAGTGTATTTGCCTTTTGTAGAGATTTTTCATTTATTCTTCATATATAAAATCTCGCCTAGGGCAGCAAATTGGCTAGAACCGGCCCTGGTACTAGGCCTCAAGAGCCTTTCTTGTGCTGACACATTGAAACAAATTGGCGGGGCCCACTTCGCACGTGCACACACTAAAAAATTCCACACGCTCCATGCTCACATTATGCTGGGCCCACGTGCCTTAGCACCGCTGCTATGACTCCATCCTAGGGGAAACACTGCAGCCTGATATCAAAGATTTCCACAATTTCCCCCGTTGCTGTGATAACAGTAATCAGTAGGTAATCCTTCACATTCTAATACCCTCTGAGGTTGTTTCATGGTGAAATGCCACAAAACTATTAATGGAAGGTAAATCTTCATCTCTGTTCTTAATTGGTTGTTAAAGCTCAGCAACATTGGGATTGGCTAAACCTGTTATGATTATCTGATGAAAGAATTGGATTAAAAGTGTTTTTCATGTTTTTGTAACTCTCTTGTTTGCTCCTCCCACACAGGCTAACATGTGCTTTGTGGACATTGACAATCGCTGTGTTGAGGCCCCCGAGGCCCTCCCAGAGTTTCCAAACCATGCCGAGCTGATCCAGGAGCTGAGTGAGATACTGCTGCATTTCGGACTTCCTCCACAGGGCGGTATGACCAAAAAGCCTGACACTGCGTCCCCACGCATGAGCAGCCTGGTGCTGGAGGACCTGATGGAGGACAGGAGGAACGGGAACCTGGGAGGTGAGGAGCTGGCAGTGCTGGAGAGGCTGCAGGCTCTGGCGCGGAGGTGTGGAGGAGAAAACATGTCAGAAGCGGGGAAGACGCTGGAACACGTGTTTGAGGAGGAAGAGGAGGAGCTGAAGGCGGCAAAGCTGAACATTCAGCTGAGGGAAGTGTTCGCTGGACGGTTTTCTGCCATGTTTGGCAGGTATGAGGAGTTTGTCATCCACAGCGCGCTGGATTTGGATTCCTGGTTGAGCAACCGAGAGGGGACGTTGACCTTTGACAAGGTACCCAATTAGATGTGTTACGTCCCCACTAAGGTCTAGGGGACCTGGAGACAATAACGTACAACCAATAAGTATGAGAGAGTCAGAGTAAA
This sequence comes from Pseudochaenichthys georgianus, assembly GCF_902827115.2. NCBI lineage: Eukaryota > Metazoa > Chordata > Actinopteri > Perciformes > Channichthyidae > Pseudochaenichthys > Pseudochaenichthys georgianus. The sequence continues at coordinate 24,316,303 of NC_047508.1, read as the reverse complement.
GGTTGACAAAAGGTTTATTCCTTGTAACCTATCAGATAATACAATTAAACAGAAACTCTGTTTGTGAGGAGGAGGAGGAGTCAAAGGATTGTGCCAAACAAAAGAAACAAGCATAACAAAACCAGGCCTATCTCTACAACTATCCTTTGAAACCAAACTCAAACAAAAACCCTCACTAACTAACTACAAAGAATTTGACAAAACAATATACAGGGGTGGCAACAATCCGCTTACCTAGTGTGTCTAAACAATAGTTAGCTCGGTGGTGAGAAATGTACAGGGTACCCCAGACTTACCTAACTCCTCCACCTCTCAACACACACATTAACAAAGTTCAGATTTATCCAAAGAGCTTTAGTTTCTAAGCACAGCCGTGTTCCTTCCTCAGCAACAGGCCCAGAGTGAGAGAGAGAAGACTTCCTGGGTGCCTCCTTTATGGTCGGCCCTGGTTGCTGATAGGCCAGCTGAGGGTGAGAGGATCCAATCAGCCCTCAGACTCAGGTGCACAGGCAGATACCGATCAGCTGCTGATTAGCTGTGCAGAAGACAGGGAGAAGAGAGAAACACAGGAGGGAAGGAAAACCACACATGTACAGCCTGCCTGGCACGTAACAGATGTCAATAAAACTATCAAATCAATCAAACTATGTTATTCATGCCAACTTATTTTCATGTATGATTACTTTTTCTGTGTTTGAAATCATTTGGATTGTGATGAAAAACAATAAATCCCTTCCCATTTTGGATTGGTTCTCCTTCAGCTAATAATCATTGTTGTGCCATCCAATGTTTCAGGGTTCCTTCCTCTCCGGTCAACCTGCGACCCACTTGCACTTCCTGTCCCGGTTCCTGGAAACATCCATGTTTTCTTCCTTCGTGGATGGGAAGGTGATATCTCGCTGGGCGGACAGAGAGCCACTGCAGCAGCTGTTTGACAGCCGTCTGGAGAGGGATCGACTGTACGACACAGACGAGGAGGAATCCCGTAACTGTCGCTACAGGAAGTGCACCACAGGCTTCGAGTCAGGTACTGTAAAGATGCTCATGAACAAAACAGGCAATCACATCTATTCAGTTGAAAGTACTGGGCATGTAATAGTAACTTACATTATTAGATACAGCCATTTAAAGGAGCTGTGCATTTAAATGACAACCTATAACCAGGAGTTACATCTGGATGTTTCTTCAGCATCTGGGTGGTATATACTGATAAAGTAGGCTGAATCCCCAGTAGATTGAGCAGAATGATGATTGAAGTGAATCTGAAAATCTGTTGCCATCTGTCTGGGTTTATACTGTATGTTGATTATGTTGCTATCCTTTGTGCGATCACCATTTTTCCTCTCTCTCTTTTTCTAATCGGCACCAAAGGTCTTGCTTTCTTCTTAATGGAACTTGTGTGGAGAAAATGTATTCAGATGGTAACTGATGGGAACTAAAAAGGAAGTTAAATGGAATTATCTGATGAATAAATGAAACACAAAAAGGATAGGATATTAAACGAGACAGCGGAAGATAGATAGAGTTAGGGATTTAGAAAGGGTGAACTGAGGATACAGCAGGGATCGGCATTATAAATAAAATAAAATACAAGCGGAGGAGAGGGCTTTGTGTCCTTTAAAACAATTTAGAAAGTGCACTGATTGCAATTCAATCCGGCTGTGTCACTGCTTATATTTAGTCTCTGCTTCTGAGATATTGTGACATTATGTTACTCCATGCTGTTCAAATCCACCCTTATCATTACTTTCATGACTCATCGTATACACAATACATGTCGATACTGTTAACATTGCTGGGTGTGTCTCTGCAGCTCAGGCCGTTGAGCGCAGACTCCTGAAGGCTGACCACACCGCCATACACCCCCACCTGCTGGACATGAGGATCGGCCAGGGTCGCCATCAGCCAGGTTACTTCCCCAAGCTGCAGGCCGACGTGCTCACACAGGGACAAAACACCAACAAGTGAGCAATCTTTTCTGCTGTTATTTTACGAAAAGAAATAGGTCCCCAACCAGAGCTTCTTGTGACCCAGGCCAAGAAAATACAACGAGTAGCTCAATATACATTTGTAATTTAAACCAATATATCCACATACATTAAAAGACAGGAACAATCCACATAGGAATACAAAGTGGTTTGATGCTGATCTTGAATAAATGTTTCATTAAAATGAATAGTTAACCATGCTTCTAATTGGCAAAAAGAAATAATTAACAAATAGGAAGGGATAAATGGTTAAAAGGGTACATTTCATTGACTTTGTATTCAACAACAACATAATTATTTTTAAAGTTTTGTATTTATTTTCCTATCTGTTAGAAATCTTTACGTTTTGAATCTCAGTATTAAAGTTGTCCTCTGTTGTCTGGGTGAACAGGTGGTCCGGCCGTGTTACAGCTTCACACAGGACTGACCTCAAAAGATCACCGGTGACTGATCACTCAGGAGTGGACAATGAACAGAGACAGGTACTTTAATCCGTTCAGACACACACAAAGTCACACACATACTTTAGGATGCGTGTGTCTGATTCATTTCCTTATCTGTGCTTAACAGAAGCATGCATTTGCAAGGAAGACCCTCCGCCAGTCTAAGCTGCTTGATTCATCACCTCAAGCTGTCACTCAGAATCACAGAGAGTTTGTGGATGGGCTGCTGAGCGAGTGTCGTCTGAAGGTAAGAGCTCTTTCTGCTTGATAATGGAGGGACTGCAGCCATGGAATTCTTTAAGGAGACATGAATGAAATGTAATGACATATTATACAAATTCAATCTGGAATGGCTGCCAACTCTCAAACAGTCAAATAAAACGTCCTTACTGAGTTTTTTGTGTGCTATCTTTGTCAGAATAACATGGGATTCATCAAGCCATTCAACTTTGACTCGATTGAAACATACTTTTTTTTTTAAAACTACCTTTTGCAGAGGGGCACCATATTTTTTCTGCCAATCTGGCCAGTTTGTGTTTCAGGAGTGTTTCAGACGGAGGGTAAAATAGGCATAATTTGTCTCCTTTAAATCATTGAGTGATGTTTATGCCACAAAATATTCCCTGGCTTTTTAGACTAAACGGATGTTGATGGAGAGGATGGGGAAGGAGAGTGTTGAACTGGGTCAGGGAGAAGCCAACATCACGGGCCTGCAGGAGAACACACTCATCCACGGCCTATGTGACCTACTGGAGAGAACCTGGGGCCATGGTCTGCAGCTGAAACAGGTCAGACTCATACATTTAACTGATGTAAACAAATCGATAGTTACGGCTGTAACTACGGTTCTATGAGTCCCGGATGACCGCCAGAGGCGGTGCTTTAAGCACTGGATATGTCCATCGCGCGCATGCGCAGCTCGAGTACCAATAACAACAAAGTCACCTGTGACCCACGTGACCCCGGCTATATCAGCCGGTGTCGTCAGAGGATCTGTTCCCAGAATCTTCTCGCGAGCACACAAGAATTCTGAGTGACAGAGAACTCTGGCGGTCATCCGGGACTCATAGAACCGTAGTTACAGCCGTAACTATCGTTCTATTTCGTCCCTACTGACCGCCAGAGGCGGTGCTTTAAGCACTGGATGACTTATACCAACAATGTCATGAAGAATCCAAGCCCTTGCTCACCACTGGAAGCAGCGGAGCTCTGCAAAAGGACCACGCCCAAAGAATGGAGAGTGGCGACATTGACCTGATGACAACTGGAGAATGTGCCAGAAGACGCATATGTTGAGATGCTCCTTGTAGAGTGGCATCTCAGCCTGATGGCAGGGGGGCGGCCACTGGCCCCGTAAGCCTGTGAGATGGTATCGACAACCCAGTGGGGCAGCCACTGGTTAGAGGGCATAACCTCCTTTAGTGCCGCCAGGGCAAAATCAAGAGTTGCTCCTCCTGCCGTATACAGGCAGTAGCCTTGATATATGCCCTTTGGGCACCCCCAGGGCACAGCAACTTCGACGTGCCGTACTCCTGAATGTCAAAGCGTGCCAGCTGGGCAGGCTGATTGAAGTGGGTTTGTGGAAGGACCCCGGGCGGGAATGCCACATTTGCCCAAAGGGCAACGCCTGAGAGTCTCACCTCGGGCATGTATTGTTTATGGAGAGGACATGCAACTCCCCGACTCGCTTCCCTGAGGCTATGACAACTGGAGAATGTGCCAGAAGACGCCCACGACGCCGCGGCGCAGATGGTCTCCAGGGACACCCCTCTCAGGGCAGCCCAATATGTTGAGATGCTCCTTGTAGAGTGGCATCTCAGCCCGATGGCAGGGGGCGGCCACTGGCCCCGTAAGCCTGTGAGATGGTATCGACAACCCAGTGGGGCAGCCACTGGTTAGAGGGCATAACCTCCTTTAGTGCCGCCAGGGCAAAATCAAGAGTTGCTCCTCCTGCCGTATACAGGCAGTAGCCTTGATATATGCCCTTTGGGCACCCCCAGGGCACAGCAACTTCGACGTGCCGTACTCCTGAATGTCAAAGCGTGCCAGCTGGGCAGGCTGATTGAAGTGGGTTTGTGGAAGGACCCCGGGCGGGAATGCCACATTTGCCCAAAGGGCAACGCCTGAGAGTCTCACCTCGGGCATGTATTGTTTATGGAGAGGACATGCAACTCCCCGAGGCTATGGCAAGCAGAAATGCTGCCTTCGTGGGCAGCCACCTAAGCCCCACCTGGGCCAGGGGCTCGAAGGGAGGAGATGATAGGGCATCCGGCAGCAGGGGCAGGTCCCAAGCCGGGGTGCTAGGGGGACGCTGCCGTAAAGCCCCTCTCATAAAGAGGGACACCGACCTGTGGCACCCCGCCGTGGCGCCTTCGACCCGAACATGTCGGGCAGAAATCGCAGCCACATAAATTCAGAGTGGAGTGAGAACGTCCACTATCTAGATGGGACTGTTGTCTAAGCAACAACGTACATGCTGTCCCAGAGGAACACGCACATTCTTGCAAGCTGCACAGCCCGAAGCTCTAGCACGTTGACCTGGCGCGCACTCTCCTGGGCAGACCGCTGACCCTGAACGGTCCTGCCCTGCCGCACTGCACCCCACCCTGAGAGACATGCACCTATGGTGATGGTCTCCTGGCGGGATGGGATGGCGCCCATGGGCACGCCTACCAGGAGATAGGCCCTGCCCCTCCAGTGTGACAGAGAGTGGAGGCAATGCTGCGACACCCTGACTTCCCTGTGCCTGTGCCACTTGGCGTCCAAGTGAAGGCTGTTCAGCCACATCTGCATGGGGCGCAACGACAGCGGGCCTAAGGGCCCAGCGGCCGAGGCAGCTGCCAGTCTGCCCAAGGGCCGAAGGAACTGAATATAAGGTACCCTCTTGCCCGGCCCACGTGGAAGTAGGCATCCCTCAAGTCCACGGTTGAGAACCACTCCACCTGTGCATATGCAGTGGTCAGCATATAGAATGGCAGCACCTTCAGGAATCTGTTGATTCCTCTGAGGTCCAAGATCGGGCGAAATCCGCCGACTTTCTTGCTCACGAGAAAGTACGCCGAGTAGAACCCCCTGGGCTAAGCAGAGGGTCTACTGGCTTGATTGCGTCCTTGGACAGAAGGACGGACAACTCTTGGCCCAGAGCTAGGGCCCCTGCCGGATCGCTGACGACTGTCAATTAGACCCAGCCGAAGGCTAGGGGCCGGAGCTGCGGTCCGTACCCCTTGGTTAAGGTGAAAACCACCCAAGGGACGGAAGTACAGACCGCCCAGTAACTGAGCTGCTGCTGGGAAAGCAGCCGACGACCGCCCCCGGGATTTCAGGGCCCAGCCCCCCGGACCCTGGAGCCTCTTGGGGGGCTCCGGTAAAGCTCTGGGGCACGAGGCCGCCTGGAAGGCGGGCGACCTGGGGCACGAAAGTCATTGGGAGGCGGTTGAGTGGGCCGCTAAGACCTCTGCAGACCTCCCCTGTAATCCGGCGGCTGAGTGCGGCTGCTAGAGCAGCCCCTGGGCCTGCTGGGAGTGGGCACAGGTCTGCGAAACCCGAGTGCTGCTGCCTGGTCTGCCTAGCTTGGGCGGCATGCTCCAGTGCCTCCAGGGCAGCTGACCTAAACAGCTCCCCTGGCTCGACTGGTACGCTACGGAGGACTCTCCTACATGCCTCAGTTAGTGGTGACTGGGCCAGCGACAAGGCGTCCCGCTACAGAGGTGCGTCAACCGAAGGAGGTGCGTCAGCCGAAGGAGGGGCGCCAACCGAAGGAGGGGCGCCAACCGACTTCATCATGCCCCTATCGGCAGCTAGCCGATCCACTTTAGAGGACAGCCTGTTTCTAGTCCTATTGGGGGGAGCACACATAGCCATCGCTCCCTCAAGTCGCCGGGAACGGCCGAATTGATCTGGAGGATGATGTGACAAGGAGAGGTGTCTGTTGGCTGCTGCCAGACGTTCCACCTCAGTGATTCTAGCCACTCTGAGCGCCCGAGGCATGCAGCTACAGCTCATGCAGGCGTTTACCGTGAGAACCTCCCTCAGATGCACGAATTTCGTCCCCACTGACCGCCAGAGGCGGCCGAGGCAGGAGGGGCAGCGGTCATGGCCGTCCTCGGGCTCAAGAGAAGCCATACAGGCGCTACATGAATGAACCATTCTGTAGGTAGCTAGATGCAGCGTAGCCGGGAGCAGGTGCGGGAACACAGCCTTCACCAGCTACCTGCTTAATGGAAAGAGTAGAGCGTTGCTGCTACTCGCCGAACAGAAAGAGGGATGTAATTACACCCACGTTACCGGCAGAGGGAGCGGGAGCGAGAGCACTGCCTTCACCTGGCTGGATTAATAAACACGGCAGTTCAGCGTCTACCAGGAGCGGGGGCGAGAACACTGCCGGCTGAGTTAGAGACGAATGTCAGATGCAGCATAACCGGGAGCGGGTGCGGGAACACAGCCTTCACCAGCTACCTGCTTAACAGAAAAACGAGGCAGTTCAGCGCCTACCAGGAGCGGGGGCGAGAACACTGCCTTCACTGGTTGAGTTAGAGACGAATGCCAGATGCAGCGTAACCGGGAGCGGGTGCGGGAACACAGCCTTCACCAGCTACCTGCTTAACGGAGAAACAAGGCAGTTCCGCGTCTACCAGGAGCGGGGGCGAGAACACTGCCTTCACTGGTTGAGTTAGAGACGAATGCCAGATGCAGCGTAACCGGGAGCGGGTGCGGGAACACAGCCTTCACCAGCTACCTGCTTAACAGAAAAACAAGGCAGTTCAGCATCTACCAGGAGCGGGTGCGAAAACACTGCCTTCACTGGTTGAGTTAGAGACGAATGCCAGATGCAGCGTAACCGGGAGCGGGTGCGGGAACACAGCCTTCACCGGCTGCCTGCTTAATGGAAAAACGCGGCAGTTTGGCGTCTACCAGGAGCGGGGGCGAGAACTGCCTTCACTGGTTGAGTTAGAGACGAATGCCAGATGCAGTGTAACCGGGAGCGGGTGCGGGAACACAGCCTTCACCGGCTACCTGCTTAACGGAAAAACGAGGCAGTTCAGCGTCTACCAGGAGCGGGGGCGAGAACTGCCTTCACTGGTTGAGTTAGAGACGAATGCCAGATGCAGCGTAACCCGGGAGCGGGTGCGGGAACACAGCCTTCACCAGCTACCTGCTGAACGGGAAGAGTAGAGCGGTGCTACTACTCGCCGAACAGAAAAAGGGATGTAGCTACATCCACATTACCGGTAGAGGGAGCGGGAGCAAGAGCACTGCCTTCACCTAGCTGGGTAAAATAAAGAAGCTTAACAGTATATGCAAGACGTTAGCCGAGCGGCTGCTGCTAACGATCAAGCGAGATCAAGTCAAATAACACACATGTTTAAGATCTGATAACTAGCTTCTAAAGAAGAGAACAGCACAGAGCCGTAGTTACAGCAGTAACCATGGCCAGGGCTCACACGGCATATAACCGTAGTTATAGTAGTAACTATGGCCAGAACTTACACAGCATAGAACCGTAGTTACAGTAGTAACTCTGGCCAGTACTTGCACGGCTTGGAACCGTAGTTACAGTAGTAACTATGGCCAGTACTTACATGGCTTAGAACCGTAGTTACAGTAGTAACTATGGCCAGTACTTACACAGCATAGAGCCGTAGTTACGGTATTGCCTATGGCCATTACTTGCACGTCTTGGAACCGTAGTTACAGTAGTAACTATGGCCAGTACTTACGGCTTAAACCCGTAGTTACAGTAGTAACTATGGCCAGTACTTACACAGCCTAGAGCCGTAGTTACAGTATTAACTACGGCCAGTACTTACACGGCTTGGAACCGTAGTTACAGTAGTAATTATGGCCAGTACTTACGGCTTAGAACCTTAGTTACAATAGTAACTGTGGCCGGTGCCTAAAAGTGTCAGCCAAGCGGCTGCCCACTAGACAATATAATATTGGGAGGATGAAATCCTCCTTAATGGCCATACATGCAGAGCACACAGCACACACAGTGAAGATTGTTCTCTGCATATCGTCCTAGTGCTAGGAGTCTAGTACTAGGAGCAGTAAATACAACGATATAGCGCTACTGCAACCATACCATGTGTTTACCGGGAGCGGGAGCGAGAGCACTGCCCTCACCGGCTGAGTTAAATAATGAAGCGCTTAACAGTACATGCAAGGTGTTAGCCAAGCGGCTGCTGCTAACAATCAAGCAACCAAGTCAGAACAATGTTAAGACCAGATAATTAGCTTCTAAGAAAGAGAACAGCCCGCATAGAACCGTAGGCCATGGTTACAGTACCATGCTCCGCACATGCAGAGCACACAGCACCCGCAGTGAAGATGTTCTCTGCATATCATCCTAGTGCTAGGAGTCTAGTACTAGGAGCAGTAATACAACGATCTAGCGCTACTGCAATCAAACTCTATGTTACCGGGAGCGGGAGCACTGCCCTGAGTTAATAGTTAAGCTCAACAGCAAGGTGTTAGCCAAGCGGCTGCTGCTAACAATCAAGCGACCAAGTCAGAACACAAATGTTAAGACCAGATAATAGCTTCTAAGAAATAGAAAGTACTTACCTTACTCTCTGCATCTAAACGAAAAACGGGTTTAAAGTATGACACTCTGGGCTTTCCATACTAAATTGAATGAGGGACGCAGCCAAAGCTGGGACTCAAATGCTAATGATAGCTCGGGCACAACGCCACAAGCAGAACTTTCAAAAGAGCATAAGGGCAACTTTATGGGAGAGGAAGCGGGAACACTGTCGTCACCAGAAAGTCTAAGCCAAACAAAAAATAAGACGGCAATCAGGACAACTTGGCTGGGAGAGGATGCGGGGACACAGCCATCACCAGCAACAAGCTGACACAAACCTGTCTGTCGAAGCTCTGCACAGCGCACAGCCGGCCACAGCTCCTGGAGGACGCCTTAACGACCCGTAGCTCCGACTGTCAGTCGTGAAGTTGCACGCGGCCAGCTGCTTGCAGAGAAATCCCTCAGATCAAACGTTCAAACCTGAACGCTGTAGGCTACACAAATGTAGCCACGGTACCCTCGCGCAGCGAGAAGATGAAAAGAACAGATCCTCTGACGACAGCCGGTGTCACGTGGGTCACAGGTGACTTTGTTGTTATTGGTACTCGAGCTGCGCATGCGCGCGATGGACATATCCAGTGCTTAAAGCACCGCCTCTGGCGGTCAGTAGGGACGAAATAGAACCACATTATGCTAATGAAGACAAAGAGGTGATTGCACGAGCAGGCTCTGAATATTGACGTGTGTGTTTTTTCTGAACAGGGGAAGTCCGCCCTTTGGTCTCATCTGCTCCACTACCAGGCGGCCTGGGGGAAGACAGAGACACCAGCTGAGGCTCCAGGTCAGAGAACAACGTGACTGGTTTTGTTTTCTTGGTAAAATCCTTGAGTTAGGAATCAGATCATCATTTGTGTTTTACTTGCTGTCTGTTCAGGGTGTAACGGTTTGGACCAGAAGACGTTTGAGGATGGCGCTCTGCTCCTGAGAGGATCTTTGATACAGGATATGAGGTAACATGAGCAAAGGACACAAAAAACATACATCTTAACTTTTTAATAATAATATACTAAACATACGTTACATCTCAACCATTTGCTCTGTTCTGAGTCACATGCTTCGATCTTACTAGAATATATAAAGTGAAATACTTAGTTACACAGCTTTTTTTAATAATGTTTTACCTGTTTGTTGTTTCATTATTTGTGGTCATGCAAGTTAACATATATTGGAAAAGCATCTTTCATTCATTCTCTGAGGATTATGGAAAACTCATAGCCATCCTTGGAGTAACAATCTCCTTAAGTCTTGCCTATTTCTTTTGTTTAAAACAAAGATCTCAAAAATGACTATCTTGTGTGAAAATTGAGGTGTGTACACAGAGAAATGGCAAACACATCACATCTAATAAAACTGAAACTGTATTATGAAAATAAATAATGCGTATCCTATTAAACATTTCAGGGTGAAGAATAGTTTGTAAAAGTCAGTTGCTTTACATATCAAATCAAATCAAATTTTATTTATATAGCACATTTATAAACGATCTTTGGTCGAGCCAAAGTGCTGTACATATAATAAAATAGCCTACAGTAGAGACACTTTACAGCAAATACAACAGCACAGATTGTTCAGAATATCAGTAGGAGGAGGAGGGATCCCTCTCCCAGGACGGACAGGCGTGCAATAGATGCCGTGTGTAAATCGAAGAGATAATACATTTTACAGCATATAGACCGAATGTTAGGAAATGCATGTGTCTGTAATAAGAAGATGAATCCACGAGGATGTCAGCTACAATCCTGTGGAAGCCATCAGGGAAGCAGCATGACGAGACCCAAGGCAGGACCGCAGAGACAGGTTCAGCCACGACCCGAAGTCCACGACTTAATCCAGAACTCAGGATAGAGGATCCAAGACACAGGACTACAGCAAGAGGATCAGCTTCGACTCCGGATCCCGGCGTAGATATAGATACAAAACAAGAAAAAAGATTTGGCTTGGTTAATCGGAATAAGAGAATACACAGACACAGACAGAGAGGGAAAAGGTCATTGGATAAAAGTTATTCTTGATAACCCTCTAGAAAGATCTCATGAACTTCCCCACTCAATCTATCAAGACCCGAGCAGTTCTATTAGATATAGGATAAGAAACAGAGATAGGGAGCACAACAACCTATCTCTTCGTCAGATGCACTCCCCCACTTATCTAAGCGACTCTGTACCCAGATACCCTCTACAAGGCCATAAACCAGCAGAGGGAAAATGGGGGGTGGGTAAGGTTTTTTAAGAATAAATCGCAAGGGTCTAAAGGGAAAAAAGATGAAATATAAGGTACTATATTTTAAGTAATCCTATCTACTATTCCTATATTCGAATAATGTATAAACTATTTTAAAAATACTTTATGAAATCCTATGTTATGTTATAAATATTAAAATAAAGAACTAAATGAATAAATAACTAAATAAATAATTAAACAAAGGCCAGAGAGAAAAAGTGAGTTTTAAGTGTTGATTTAAAAAACCCCAGGGTCTGGGCCGACCTCACATGGAGGGGCAAAGTATTCCAGAGCCTACTCATTGAGGGTGAGGAAGTTTTGGCTCAGCCAGGATTTAATCTCTGTTAAGCAGTCCTTCAACTGCTGTAGTGAGTTGGCATTTTGATTGAGAGGCAGATAGATCTGTAATGTTTTACCAGGTGTATCAAGTAATGCACTTTTAAAGTCAAACTTACCTAGTTAGTATACAATGTAATGAGACAAAGTTGCGCATTAGAGCTTATTTTCCATGTATCTGTTGTTCTTCCAGGTTCATCCAGACCATGGGTGAGGGTCTGTCTGAGGTGGGTCAGGCTCGGGCCTGGATCCACCTGGCTCTGGAGAAGAAGATGCTCTCCCAGCACCTGAAAGAGCTGCTTACAAACCAGGAGCTGCTCAGGTCAGCCTCACTCAGTACTGACTTAAATCTCGCACAAGTCTCATGTTTCTGGGTGTCATTTATAGTGTCATGATTCTGAAAGATCTTTTTCCCTTTCTTCTTGTGCCCCGACAGGCTGCTGTATAAACGTCATGCATTCCTGCTCTATGAGGAAGAAAGGGAGCAGTTTCTGTTCCACCTGCTCTCTCTCAACACTGTGGAATACCTCTGTTTCACACGCGTCTTCACCTCCATCAGTAAGTCCTGTAAACTTGAACAGCTAGAGTTTACTGGCAGATTATAGCTTACAGGGATACAGGAAGTTTTCTTTGTGATTGTGTCTCCTCCCCACTGGCCTTATATAATCAAATTGCTGCCAGTAACCCATGGATTCACACAGACCTTTGAGACCTCAATACAACTCCCCCAATGCAGTGACAATTCTCTTTGCTCTGGGTATTGTGAAAACAGTTGACGTCTTTTTAGTGTAAATGGAATGATTATCAATTAAAACGTTGCTTTTGGACTCTTGTGTCCCTCCAGGTATTTCATACCGTGTTGTCATAATACCCATGAAGAAGCTGAGCATTGCCATGGCAACAGTTGACCCTTGGGTGTGCGTGTCAGGAGAACTGGGTGATTCAGGAGTTCGACCGGTGACAAAGAATACACAAGAGATTTATTTCCAGGTTTGTGACCCCACTCTGCAGCAGTAAGGTCAGCATCATGTCTGACAGACACACATCTCTAATGTGGTTTGTGCTTTTTGTTTCAGTGCAAGAACCTGGGCAGGCTGAGCACCCTGCAGCTGGGACAGGAGAACTCCGGCCTGCTGGCCAAGTGTCTGATTGACTGTGTGATGGTGTACAATGAGATCACTGGACACACCTACAAGTAAGCCTTCGTCTTCCTCTCTGGTTCCATCACTAGTACTGAAATAACCAACTGGTACAAACAATACCTGCATTTAATCCTTTTTGTACCTACATCTAAAAGGAAATTAGTATATGTTTTGTTTTTGTGGCAGCCAATCACCATAAGTGTTCTTCGAATAAATGCAACATGTGATTGGCCAACCATCGCAGCAGCTACAACCTTTGCAGTCTGCATTGTGTTGAAGACGAGCATGGTGTCTGCCAATGATTTCTAGATTAGCGACTCATTGATTGATTTATTAAAATGTCGGAAAAAAGCGTAAATATCCATCCAAGTTTTTCAAAGGTGATGTTTTTTTATGTATGTTTTTGTCTAAACCTCAAATATATTCAGTTAAAACGTTTATTTAAATCACAGAAAAGCAAAACATCTTATATTTCGACGGTTAACCAATTATGACTGATGATTTGACAGACTATTGTTAGTTGACTGTGTAAGAAATCTTTGCTTTCAAAATGTATTTGAGTAATGATTATTGAAATTGGGCGGATTGGTGGTGGCATTTTACTCAACGTAATGCTTCCATTTACACGATGAATGATGATTTGAGATCTCTGAGACAGCGGCTCGATCACATTATAATAATGTAATGTAGACTTTAAAATTGAGTCACTGTACTGTGAAAATAAACTATGTACACTGACTAAATCTGAACTTATTAAGGAATGGCCCTTGTATAATAAATATTAGCATACAATGAAACCATGTCTCTTCCTACCTTTAAGGTTCCCATGTGGCCGATGGCTGGGGAAAGGAGTGGGAGACGGCAGCCTGGAGAGAGTTCTGATTGGTCAGCTGGTGTCACCTGGTGGAGAGGAGGATGCTGGACGGTGGACAGGGACGCCGCCGGAGCTGGCCTCTCCCTCGCAGAGTGTGCGGGCAGTGCTGGGATCGCTTGGCAGTAGAAGCAGTGCGTACTGACAAAGAACACATTCTTTAGTTACAATAGCTGACCTAGTTGTTGGTACAATAACAGATTATGCTCCTGTATCACCTTTCTATTTAGCTCCAGGCCACTTCCCCTCATGCTAGTCATCATTCATCCTCATGTTCTGTCTAACTTTTATTTATTTATCTTGACAGGAATGCTTTCTAGTGAAGTACAAGAAGAAATGAGAGAGGCAGCAAACAACCTTGTTAAACACTTTCACAAACCTGAACAAGAGGTATGTGACTCTAAATAAATAGTTTAGTGTGCATTACACATTAAAACATATTCATTGAAGTTGTTGGTTGACTGAGCTAAATTGTGAGGAAAATGGTTAATGCAAAGCAGCGCTGTAAGACTGTCATCCTCCTGCTTGTGTTATTTTGATCTCTAACATGGTTTGTTACCCCGGCTCCAGCGCAGGCCTCATTTGTCTCGTTGTGTATCAGACTAGCCTCTCTCTCATCTCAATCGCAAGTTAAAAGCTCCAAAGAGACTTGATGGATCACTTTTTGTTTATCTGTAATGGGCCTCCTATTTATTGTAATAGCATCTGTAGTGCACAGGCTCTAATGTACTAGCATTTGCTCTGCTTCTTTTTAGTAAATGAGACATGAGGATTTTGGATTTGAGGGTTAGAGGACATTTCAGGGGATGTACTGTCTATAGTTTAAAGATGTGCCTCCTGCTTTTAGTGCCTCTGTTCACTCCCATTTCTCCCCCCACCCCCCCCCCCCCCCCCCCCCCCCCAGAGGGGAAACCTGACAGTGTTGTTGTGTGGAGAAGGAGGTCTGGTGCTCTCCTTGGAGAACTTCCTGTTGCACGGGCTTAAATCTAACCGTCTTTTCCTGAGGAACGTGTTTGTTTGGGACTTTGTGGGTAAGCCTTTGCGAGTTCATTCAAAGTAATGTTTTACTGATGTCTGTTTCCTGTCTCCATTTAGTGGTGATGAATATGAATGTCACATATCGAATTGCATGCAATAAAGTACGATTGATGTGTTTTGTTAACAACCACTGTTTGTCTTCTACAACCTTATTTTCCATTATTGTCTGTATATAAATATGTTATGAACTGACAGTGTGATGAACACTTTCCTATAGAGAAGGCAGTGGTTTCCATGGAGACGGCTGATCAGATGGGTGACCTGCACGGAGCAACGATGACAAGAGGTCCGCCGTGTGACTCACTGTGCCGCTATGTCAACGCCATCAATGCCACTCCACGAAACATTGGAAAAGAGGGCAAGTTCCAGCTGTTAGTCTGCTTAGGAATCAGGTGAGTGGACATCATTGTGTTTATAAAGTATAGGTTTATTATTGGACTCGTACTATATTGTAATGAATCCAGTTTAATACACTTAAAAAACATATTTGTGAACCATAAATAGGGAGACAGTTTCAATGGACTATAATCTGATTTGAAAGAATTGGTCATTCACTCTCACACTGAACCCTTTACATCAGGGGTTCCCAACCCCCGGTCCGTGGACCGGTACCGGGCCGCGAAATAGCTGAGTTTATCGTAATATTTGCAGAATTATAAATATATAAAAATATTTTATAATTTTCGCACCTATACCAGTCATATTATTTCATCCAGTAGCCTAGTTAATCTTTCACCAGAAAACTGTTGAAAATGGCTTTTATGCAGGGTCGGCTCTAGAACAAATCGAATGGGGGGGCAATCATTTACCAAGGGGGGGCACACACTGCCGTCAACAACCAACACACAAACACCAACGCAACTTCAAAAACATGCTGTAAAGTCTATTGTCTTTCACACACATTGCAGGGGTGTAGTGCTATTTTATAGCGCACCATGACTTGTGCATGTATGCACGGTTGTGGCACGACCACCAAAACAGAAACATATGGACATAGGCCACCATATAAAAAGTGTGCAAATGTATTTTGTATCCTATCCATGTGAACATGTTTTAGGTGGGGGTGGACCTAACCTCCTCTAGGAGGGTCTGGGGGCATGCTCCCCGGGAAGATTATTTTTTAAATATTGAAGTTAAATGCATCAATCTGGTGCACTTTGAGAGCAACATGAAGAGATCTATGGATAGTCTACATCTCTCATCTCTCATATGAAACAGAACTGTACACAGATTTACTTTTTCTTTATGGATATTTTACTAATCACTCCCCTTTTTAAACTGTATTCTTGTGTTACTGTCCTATCGTATTTCATACCCGTTTTTCATTTATTCTCTTATTTTTTAATAACTATAATGATCATATAAAGGTGTTCCTCGCAAATACTTGTTTACATAAATGGTGACCAAACCGTTTGAGACCCACTGAGATAACTTACACTAAAGTGAACTAGCTAAACACTGAGAGAGTCCTTACCTCACTGAGCTGAGGTTATACGATCTTCTCAGTCTGACAGGAGAGGACTCTCCTCCACCTTGGTGTAGAAACAGCTCTTTTTATCCGTTAGCATAGCTAGCTAACCAGATGTTAACAACAACATTCCACGTTACCGCTCGCGCACTCACAAAATGCGCTCGTGCCACACACACACACAGAGCCGAGCTTGAATGAAACACAGAGACCCAGAAGTAGGCTACTTGTACTGTACTGTATATCATATTATTTTCGATGACTTTACTGTATATTCAGTGTAACAGATGAACAGATCGCCACTGGGCTTTCATCTAAACACACAGCCGCGTAATGATAACAAAACTAAAGTCGGGGGTCATTGGTCAAGCAACACACCAGAGAGCAGCAGTGAGCACACCTCAGGCTGTGTTTTATATTTGTGTTATTTATTTCTGATGTATTTCACACAAAAAACCTTTAGTGGAAACGTTTTCACTTATATGATTATAAAAAAAAAACCCGGCAAAGTGGCAAGGTTTGCCCACCCTGCGTTGGGGGGGCACAGTGACTCATTTGGGGGGGCATGGCCCGCGAATGACCCCCCATGACGCCGACCCTGCTTTTATGATGTTCCGAGGGATTCGGCGGCTCAGGGTCTCAGTCTCTCGTGCGCACGAGAAAGTTACCGGTGCACCACGTCGGAAGAGGAGCGCACAGGAGACAACCGTTTAATTGCAGACCGTTATGTTTATGTGGGGAAATGGCAGCGCATACATCATTTGAGATATATTTCAAACTCGGACTTCATTTTAAGAGTGTAGTGTAGAGTGTAGAGCTATTTGTTTAAGCACCGGATTGGCAAAACAGGAGAGTAAACCAGTCTGCCTTGATCTATGAATTCATGTCCGGGACTCTCATGGTATCTGCTGCCAGCTGTTTTGTAGAAGGACAACCTCCTTCACTTCATGAAATGGCTGCAGCATCAGGAGGCAGCGGGACGTATACTCCGCCTCTGAGAAATGCAGCACCAGCGCGCCGAGAGCTGTGCCTTTTTACGCACCGCCTTCGCTGTGTTTACCTTCATCAGATCAGCTTTACAGCCCGTCCACACAGCGGTGTGCGTTGAAGCTTCCAACGCTTCTGCCCATTCACTTTGAATGGGGTGACGTCACTTTTAGCCGAACTGCATTTTGGGAAGCGACGTGGAGCGTTGCTGGCGTTGCTCGCTTCAAAAGTTGAGCAATGTTCAACTTTTGGCGCCTCGGCAGAAGCGTCAGCCAATGAAATCCGTTTATGCAAATCTGCCAGTACAAGCGCTAGCCAATCAAACCGCCTGTATGCTGGGAGAGACTACGCAGGTCATTTCCTCATATTCCAAAAAATTGAGGGAAAATTCATTATAGCGGTAGTGAATCACCCGGTGCTGAATGATCAGTCTCTGTTCATCTACCGGGATACAAACCGGAGGAGCGAGGCATGGAGGGAGGTGGCAGAGACAGTGGGTGAAACTGGTAGGTTTTCGCCTGTTTGGGGATTTTATATCCAGTTTACTTCGTTTTAACATTGCTATTGCTTTGTATGTCGGGGGCGGGAGATTCATGTGATTGGTTGTTGGTCGCGTTGCTCGCAAAAAATCCCCAATCTTCAGACACGCCCACCGGCAAGCTTCAACGCACGCCGCTGTGTGGACGGGCCGTTACGCTCGACCAACAACCAATCACATGAATCTCCCGCCCCTGACACACAAGCAGCGGTTTGATTGGCTAAAGCTTGTACTGGCATACGATTCGATTGGCTGACGCTTCTGCCGAGGCTTCAAAAGTTGAACATTGCTCAACTTTTGCCGTGAGCCACTGCCAGCAAAGCTGGTGTGTGTATGTGCTCTGCTCAGCGTGTTTGTGTCTGTCCGACACCGGCATTTGTTTTCAAATGACCATGAACAGTAATTTACACACATCTGGCTAACTCCATAGGTAGCCTATATGCGGGTGTTCCCAAAATAAATTAGTTTAATCTTAATCTCGATGTAGTGCTAAATGTTGTCGGACGTGCACCGGAACGAACGTCACTATCATAATATTTTCTGAAAACAAATGCCAGTGACGCGCGCGCACGCACGCCCCGCCGCCGCAGCAGCAGCAGCATAATGCGCCTTCTCCTCGTTTTCCCAGCATTCACTGGATTATCCGTAAATCATACAAACAAAACCAAAACGTCAAATCTGTTTTCCCGTTTTGGTTTAAAAACTGAATAACGTCGGTTTTTTGGTTTTCCGAAAAACCAAAAAACGACACTGGTTCTTTTTTAAACGTTGTTAATATGTTTTGGATGCATATTGTTCAACTATTTGTTCAGGCTGTTACATACAATTAGCCTCTGTTGCTACCTGCTGGTGGGGAGTAAATATTAAAATCAGTTAAAATTGACAACCGGTCCGCGTTTTTTTTTAATGTAGCCTATCTGCCGGTCCTTGGCACAATAAAGGTTGCTTTACATAACACGCAGTTCAGAAACGCTAAGTGTCCATCTTCGTATTGGTTGGACAAGAGATGCAGAAAAATCATTCAGATCTAAGTGAAGCGATTTGGATATTGCACTGGTCCATATTACCATTTAGAAAATATTCAGATGAAATGAATCCTAGTTTCTTATGGTTGAAAATGGTTTCATTAAAAGGTACACAGCCAGGTCTTGTACTAGTCACCTAACTCAACCTGTTCCAATCTTCATTTCATTTCAAACCTTTATTTAACCAGATTGGTCCCATTGAGATCATAGATCTCTTTTTCAAGGGAGACCTTAATCTTAAACTGTATCAGGCGTTTTTAGGACCAGTAGCCTACTAACCACCAACCTCTTCTTCCTGGCAGGGACCGGCTTCTTTCTCAGTGGCTCCCACTGCTGGCAGAGTTTCCTCTGACACTGCGGACGTACGAGGAGGGGTCTCTGCTGCGGGACCGAGCTGCTGTCCACTCCCTCTCCCGCATACTGCACACTCTCAATGAGTTCAGCATCACCCTGGAGACTGCACTGGTCAAAGGAGTTGACCTCTGACCCCTGACAGATTAAACCCCTGTTCTGTAACCTACAGCAGGAATGCAGGGTTAAAAATATCTCTCCATCTGTTGGATAAGAACATTCAGAACTTGGAGAAATATGACTTTATCATAAAAGAGGACTGTGGACTACATGAAGCCACTGGCAACTCAATCTCCAAAAATATTGCCTTGTTCAATGATGTAAATGTGTTATACTGTATTTGCTTCAGGAAACAGTCCTATGCTTGTTTACACTGTGAAATTCAGTTTCCTCGAGGAGAGATAGAGACGTTGATCATCCCACATCTACAGTAGATATTCCCACAGTTCACACCATTACCTGTACCTGACCCAAGGACAACTATAACTCTCCTTCAACTGCTGTATTGCTTGCACTTGAACTTTAAACTAAGCACATGCATGGCCAAAATATGTTTGTTTGTTTTATGTCTTAGTGTGTTGTGATCTGAGATATCAAGACTCAGGCCTTATTATATACATTTATTTCTGATCTTGTTCATTGGATATCTTAGTACATATACTCCAGAAAGATAATTGTCCGTACTCTATAATATGTTAAAAATCTTATATTATTATGCTCTTGTTATAACATTTGTAACATTTTGCCTGTGCTCATTGTTTACTTCAGTTTGGGCTCACTTACTGAAGAGTTGTGCTCCTGAAATCCTCCGTTGTTGAAACACTGAAACCAAACTAGTGTCCTAAATGTGTCGGTTCAAATAGCATTTGTCTCTCTTGTCAAAAATCTTTCCCTGCCTCTCATTGTCATTATGTTTTGCTTTATTGGACCTTTGATAGAACTGTGCCCATTTGTTATTATGGTGTAATTAATTTGTGGCATATTTTTATGTACAAAGGCATCTTATTTGCGTCTGTTTAAAACCATAGATTCCATTATGGACACATTTTACTGATTATGTGAATGACAGTCATGTTGTTGTTTCTAAACTGTTCTGTTTTCTTTAGGCAATGAATAGAGCACAGTTTCTTAAAAAATGCTAGGTATTATGTTAATGTTGATTCATTTTAATTGAATTAAGATAACACTGTCTCCTTCACTGTCCTGCAAGCACTATGTAACCCACAATGACCAAGCCTCTACTATGATTTAAATACAGATTAGAGAAAGCAATAATGAATTGTTATTTATGAATTGTGTTGTAAAAGATTAAAGGTAATATTGACATAACTGACTTTTTTTGTGTTCATAACTCAAATCTGTGGTGGCTGAATGGATATAAGAATATTGCATATTAAAATGATTTTCCAAGCTTTAGTAAAAAACATAGCCAACCTATCAGCATTACAATTAAATTACCGTTCCATTCTGTCATTGTCACTGCACCAAAACATGTTCGGATTTTGAACAAAACAAATCTGAGTAATTTTCCAGTTTTTCTCTTGGATGATTTTTAAACTGTCTAATTTCTAAGGGTCAGAGGGAGGGTTTTCTAAACTGTGCAGACCTTTGACTCCTTGATAGGTTTTCTATAAAAAAAATGCACTGCCATAACTGTGCATGATTTGTATCTATGTTTCTAATTTGGGTTTAACAAGATGCCTTTATAGTCATTTGACAATGAGGGCATCTTTAAATCAAACAAGTAACTTTTCTAGTTTATGTTAAATTATTAGTATTATATATTGTATACACTGTAGTCCACGGGAAATTGTGAGAATTACTCCAGAGAAAACCCTTCTTATTGACCCAGTACTGAAACATTAAGCAGAAGAATCTACAGTCAGATCACCCAAGTAGTTTATCGCCCTGAACTGACCACTGGATGGAGGAGGGCATGTTTCTCCCACCTTTTATTTACCACTAATCTGTCACGCAATTGAAATCAACAAAGCGCTTCTCCCTGCTAGACACCGAGCCTGCAGGCGGGCCATCTGGCGCTCTATAGTAAAACGACAGGCCCCGCCCCCTTGCTTACGCTCTCCAATGTGCCATAGCAACCGGGGCCGAGCCCCCTGTTCCCGCGCAATGTTCCCATCCTTATAAGGCCAGTAGCATGCAGACGCACGGACACGTCACACGTCGTTTATGTAAATGCTTTGATTGAAGAAAAAGAAAAAAGCCTTCTGCCCTACTCTGAAATGGAGGTGTGGATACAACGCATGCGCAGTGTTTCCACAACTATCCAGTCCCGTCCACAGGCGCAGACATCAACAAGGGAGCGGGCTACTGATGCGGCTTGATTTTCATAATAGTCACATCGTAGCACCGCGCTGTAAGGAATACTACTTTGTATCAGATCCACGCAGCTTGCAACAAGGTAAAGACCGCATCTGATTTCTAAACGTGTGGTTGATCTTTGAAGCTTTACTTTTAAAAGTATTCGCTGTATGTTCAGATGTGACATTTAAAACAAGATCCGAGTTGTCTCAGAACAATTGCTCTTTTCAGGCCTGCAGCAACACCGGCTGGGTGGTCAACTCCATGTGTAATTCGCCTTATAAACAGTCAAAGTAACCGTGCAAAGTGTGAAGAAGGCGAGTTGTATGCGAAAATGTGTTAAATAGTGTCAGAATTGGCTTCATACGCAGGCACGAGAGATGGCTGTTGTTATTGTTGTCGGAGGAAATTCGTCCCTTTTTAAAATCCCGAAATTTGACTAAAGTCGGTTACTGAGATTGTTATGGTCGGAAACACACTCTTCTAAAACGCATTAATATCCACATTGTTGTGGTAGTGCGCCTGCAGTCTGCTCCTGCTAAATAAGACAAGTTGAATCTCTCACGCCCACCCGGACCAGAGATGCGTCTCAGCACGCGGGCGCCGCTGTCAACAAAACAGCCACCGCAAACACTAAACTGGCCATGAACGCCTCCTGAAACTCACGCTGGGTACAAGAAAATGTTGTTTAGTGTTTAAAAAGAGCACAAAAACCGACTTTAAGCATGCCTTCGCTTTCAACTTCGTGCACATGTAGTTGAAGGTGGACTGTTGCAGTGACGCGGCTGTGGAATAACAAAGAGTAAAGATCAAATTTCACGATTCTCTCGGAAAGGCTTTCCTTTACAGTTGAACATACGACGTTTCCTTCCGAAATGTGTTTGCGTTAGTTGATTTCACTACATAAAGTTTATGTTGGGGAGGGAAGTCGGGCATCGTCGTGCAGGGGACGGTCATCATAAAATGGGTGCGCATGAAGTAGGTCGTGTGGCATGCCATGCTTCCTCGCTGAAGTGGGCGGTGAAATTGGCGACTTGCACTTTTCTCTCGATAAAAACAAGCGAATTTCGCGGGCTATTCTTATATTTGACTAAGTACACATGTTATTTAAGCAAGTCTGAACTGCTTTCAGCTGAATCTTTTCAGTTTACTTTTAATATTACGGCTTTTGCGGGAAATCGCATCACACCCCCTTCTCCACACTGAAGTGTGTTGCCATGTTGGGTTGCGTCACGTAGGCTACCGTATTCTGCTGCAGAGATCGTCTGCAGTTTACAGATGAGCTACTCGAGTGAATACGTGGTCTTACTAATAGTATACTACAGGCACTGAGCTGATAAGGTTACTGTTTTATTTTTAAAACAAACATAAAATGACAAATGTAAATACGTAGATTATACCTTAAAACATATATTGTAATACCCTTTTGACCATTTTGTTACTCGTGTTTTTGTATGTCGAATACGTTTGTTAAATGAGGGTTAATTTAAAGTCTGTTATATAATGGACATATAAGTTACTTTTCATTCTGTATAACTAGCCTACACCTTTCTGGTTTAAAAAAACTTCACCTGCAAGTTTCTGAAGTAGTATAGGCTACTATACAACACGCAATTCCAAGAATGTGTATACTTTTACATTTGGCTTTGCAAGGCTAGATATAGCCTTGATGTGTATTATTGTACAGACTTCATCATACTGACATAATACATGAGATATTTTAATAAATAATAACGTTCCACAGTTTTAATTATAGATTTACAGATGTTAGATTTATTACTGCTGTAAGTTATTTCAAATGTGATGTACATCCTCATGCAAACTTCCTTGTAGTAGTAATTCTGATATCTGCAGTTAGTCACATCAGAATACATTTTTATGGTTCTTACATTTCCCCTTCATCGTTCAATTTAGGTTGTGTGTGATATAACCAGCAGAGTGAGAGGTCTCTCATGTTTCCTGCTCTCTGTCTGCTCTCTGAGGGCCCCGAGGACTGATGGCAAGAAGAAAAAAAAAACAGTCTGGGGGGCGCGGCTCGCAGTTTTGCCGCAGTTCAGATCCACATGTGCTGTGGAGATGACATTTTGCCTAGCAACCTAAATCATAATTCCTCTGCATAATCGACGTGTTTATTGCATTACGAGTGAATTCCCCAACACACATTCAAATATTTACATTACTCTGGCAATATGCTTACATTTAAACACCAGCAAATAACGTATCCTGTGCAGCCTTGAGGATAAGACTAAGTGCGTGCTAATATTTTGTGTTCCCAAAATGAAGCATGCATCCTGTGAGCTCAGTATGGTGACATGATCTGTCTGACACGCTGTCTGACTGTTGACCTACTTCCCCCCCATGTGGGTCAAAGCGGAGAGATATGCACCATCAAAATCGCTTACCCTGAATGTTTGTAATGCTCGGGGAATGTGGGAAACACAAGCATTGTTTGCATTAATTCACATAAACTGAAATGGTACAATACAATATGTATGGCTGCAGGGAGGTACTGCCGATAACACTTCATGCACACCGATGAGAGCTTGAGATGTTAATATTCAAATATATTTTTCGCACACAGATGTTTGGCTTTCATAAGCCAAAAATGTACAGGAGTTTGGACGGCTGCTGCATCTGCCGTGCCAAGTCGTCAAGCTCTCGTTTCACCGACAGTAAGCGCTACGAGAAAGACTTCAGGAGCTGTTTTGGGTAAGAGACTCAGCAGAACACGTGAGGTTTGGAGAGAGAGAGAGATCCGCCTTAATGTGTCCACTTCAACACACCTTATTGATTTGAGTAATTTCTATGTAATAAACTATAATTATCTTGTAGGCTGTGCGAAACTCGTTCTGGAGAAATCTGCAACGCCTGTGTGCTCCTGGTAAAACGATGGAAAAAGCTTCCAGTGGGGACCAAGAAGAACTGGAACCACGTGAGTTTGGATTTGCATGAATTGCATGGTCATGATAAAATACCTGATTTATGTAGTACTATTAATTTCTCTCATCTGCATACAGGTTGTTGATGCCAGAGGAGGTCCTAGTCTAAAGATAACTTCCAGGCCCAAGAAGATAAAGTCCATCTCCAAGAAAGCCCAGCCGAGCCAGATCAGCAGGCTGCAGAAAGGGCTCAAAAGAAACAGTGAGTTCTGCATTTTCGCATTCAGATAAATGTCTTATGGATCTTTCTTTTTCATTCCCTTTAAGAGTAAATTATTTTTTCATACACAACAAATATTTAATATAACCCCTTCATTGTTCCACCCTCAGATTCAGATGCACACAGCACCACCTCCAGCACCTCCCCAGCTCAGTCTCCGAGCTACAGCAACCTGTCAGATGACGGCTCAGACTCAGAGCTCAGCCCAGGATCAAGCCGCTCCCCGGTTTTCTCCTTTCTGGACCTCACTTACTGGAAGAGGTAAGTTAGACAGTATAGCACAAGCACTGACTTATTATTTACGATTTACAGAAACACGTTCAGTCAGCTTTTTATTTTTTTATCTTTTTTTATTGAGTCAGGCACAATGAGTTTACATTTATACAGTCAATATTTTTATTTATTTTTCCCCTTTCCCCCCCTCCCGGTCCTAGCTAGTAAAATAAATAACTAACTAAATAAAATAGATACCTGTATAGGTAAAAGTAAAGTAATATAGAAGATAGATAATATTAAAAGAAAAACAGATAAAAAGGGACACAAGGAAGAAAAGAAAAAAAACATACACATACATTCGTAGTTCCCCCTCTTTCTCCTTAATGTAGTGTCTTAAGTTCAGCTATATAGGCTATCATAGAGCCCCAGACAGATTCAAATAGTTTTGAGGAGCCCCTCAGGTTATATTTAATCTTCTCCAAGTTCAGGTACAACATTAAATCTTTAAGCCATAGAGATGTTTAGGTGATATAGAAGATTTCCATTCTAGGAGTATTCTTCTACGTGCTAAGATAGATGCAAAGGCTATACTGTCTTTAGTTTTCCTCTTCAACATTCGGTGGCCAGGTAGTACTCCAAAAATAGCAGTTTCTGCACATGGTGTCAATACCACGTCCAAGGCCTCAGTAAGGTGTTTGAAAATGCTTGTCCAGTATCCTTGTAGGCGAGGACAAGACCAAAACATATGAGTCATGTTTGCTGGTGAAGTGTGACATCTTGTACAGGTGTCTGTAACATTTGGGTATATTTTGGAGAGTTTAGAGTTGGCAGTAGATACGGTGGTTTATTGACCGTATCGATTAGCTTTTTATTGACATAATAGATGATACATGCTTGAATTGTTAAGGCAAGAGGTCAATGACTTTAAAGAAAAGTCATCCTAAAAAGGATAATTTCCATATCAATCACTCAGCCTGTGTTATCTTGAAGAAAACTGTTTTTCTAATGCACCTCCACAGTGAGAAAATAATCCAAAAAAGGAGAACATTCTTGTTGAATTGAAATAAACATGGGGTCTGTTGAGCAAAACAAAACTATATCAAAACGTATGTTTACCTACTGTCACTCAACTTGTGCAGTACTATGTCTCATTTATCTAGTCGTACGATCACTACTTTCGAAACACATGCATTTTCACTAAAACGTCACTAATTATTCATTTAAGACTTCTGCATAGAGTACTCACATTGACAAGTAGTGTTTCTGCACAAGCATGATACCGATTATTCAAGTGTTTTTAGAAGTATGGTTTTGAAAAAATGCATATGTTTGAGAAGTACAGAGCATACAAATTGATAAATGAGATTGTAATTGTACTGCAGGAGTTGTGTGAGTTTGTAAAAAGATGTTTCGATATCATTTTATATATTTATTATATGTACAGCACTTTGGCTCGACCAAAAATCGCTTATAAATGTGCTATATAAATAAAACTTGATAATAAAACTTGATTTGATATCTATTTCATCAATTCCTCAAGAATCTTTTTAGGTTTCGATTTCTTTGTTTACTAGAGGCATGCAAGGATAACAAAGTTACTCACTCACTCCATTTTTAATAATGGCCGAAAGCATGTAAAGACACAGAAGGACCCTTTTAATTGTTTTGGTGTTGCTTCACACACTTGAATAGATGCAATGTGTTGTGTTTTGTCTAGGCAAAAGGTGTGCTGTGGGATAATCTACAAGGGGCGCTTCGGGGAGGTGCTCATCGACCCCCATTTGTTCAAACCATGCTGCCGTAACAAACAACGGCAGCAGCAGCAGCAGCAGGAGGAGGAAGAAGAGGAGGAGGAGGAAGATGAGGAGGAAGAGGTGGAGATAGAGGAGGGGCAGGTGGATGTCAGCGGGCATGAATCCCAGACGGAAGAGGAAGTGAAGGAGACACCAAGGTGTGAGGAAGCTGCAGAGCCTGCACAGCTATGTGTTACGGTGGGGATGGAGGCTGGGTGGTAAACTCAAAACTCCGCCTTGCACACATCTCTGAAGAAATCTTGAGGAGCTGTTTTTTTTCTCAAGCACTTACAGAAAGAAGTGGCCTCAGATTGCCTTCAATCATAAAGCAGCTGAAAATCCTTTGGTCTTCTCCATACAAATGTTGGAGGTTTGTTTATTTTGTTTCAATGGTAACTTATGAACTGTTGTTTTTCCACGCTTTTTTTGTATTTAATATTCATCCCATTCTAACGATGGACCATTTTCCGCAGTGTTTTTAAACTACTTTAGATTAAATGCTGGAGCTCTCGTTTGCTGGTACATTCAAAAGATTTTATTCCAAAACACATCCACTAACTCAGAGAAAAGGGTGCTACTTGAAATTCATTACTCAACTTTTCAAACATACAGCTGAATCCATTCTCAGTGTGGATATTTCAGGAGCATATATGTTAATAAATAATGGCATTAGTTTTGCTTCCTTTTTTGAGAGTAGATGGCTCTTTTTGAAAGGGTGGATATCTTGTTTTGGAATGAATGACACTTTACATTGACAGAGCACAGACCTGTACAGTAGCCCTTTTTGTTTTTGTCTTTTCACCCCCATTCCTATCAACGAGTTTGTTATGTAGACTGTCTCCATGTGCAAATACCTGTGTGGGTCCCTTTAAACAAGGCCTATTCACAGCTTCAACAGCAAATACACCAGCCTTAATGATGTGTTACAGACAGTGCTAGTGTTCATTCTGGATTGGTATTAAGGAACTCCAAGGGACAGTATATTTATTGTGGCCTCAGAAACACACAGTGCATTTTGCATGAATGGCAAGCCCACTCATCCCAAAGACCTAACGATCTGATGCATGAGTCTACTAAAATTGCATGGCCTTATATAAACTGTAAATCTTGCTTTTTATTTTTTTCGATCCATTTCTCTGAACTTTTAACTTATTTTTATATGTAAGAAAAAAAAGGAAAAATAATTATTTGCATAACAATACCACACAAAACAACAGTAAAACAAAATCGGTCTATAGTCATTCAACAATAACAATATCAGTGATTCCCTTCATTCCTGGGTCAGGATAGGTAAACAACTTTGTACAAGTTGAAATTCTATGCCATTGCCTCTTCTATACCACAAACGTGTTGTGATATATAGCCTAATATTACCTTATTTATCAAACGAAAGCCAAAGCACATTGAAATTCACCCAATGTCAAATCAATGCAGGTTTTCTATGGACACTTGTGCTTGTCCGAGGTCATTTGTATGTATGTTTATGTCAAACAGAACACTAAGGAAATTTCATACATGTGATGTTGTAGTCGGCAGCAGAGGGTGTGGTATGTACATAAGGGGTTGGGTAAGCCATGCGGCTGTTGTATGGGTTTCATTATTTATTTATTTCATATTTATTTGTATCACTGCATCCCTGCTTAGAAGTGTAATACTATGAATTATTTTCATCTTTAGCTTAAATGTAGAATGATTTTGTACTTCAGAAATCGAATGTAATTCTCACGCAGGCTTCATTTAACATTGCGTTGAATTACCGGATGTCAATATTTGTGAAATGTTAAGTATTTATTTACTCATCAGTTGAGTTGCGTGCAACCTAACTTATTCTGTACCATCACTTTGGATATGTATCATGTAGACTGAATGATAGATTGCAACCAAAATGTACTTTTCCCTTTTAGCCTGTAGCTTAACAATGTTACAGAATTGTAGGATATCTAACTTTAGACTTGCATGTACTGTTGCTATGCATTTACTTAGCTTACAAGTTAGACAAAGCAATTTTGTATTTTTTATAAATCATGTACTTTTTTTACTTGTCCCTTAATAAAAGTACTTTTGTGAATTTTCTGGAAGTATGGAGTTATTGAATATGAGATGCTGTGTTTGTGTTATATACCACATAACATCAGGTATTAGTCTCAGATCCAACTTTAGATTTTTTTTGCATTTGAGAAGACGCAGAAGAAGCAAAACATGGGAGCCCTTCATTTTCATATGACATTTCAAGACATTTCTCCTTTCCTATTAAGCTTTTAAAATGTTGCAGAAATGATCAGAAACACCAAATATAACCAAGACACTACATAAAACGCACAGGAACCTTCCAAGTTTTTTTTCACAAGATAAATAATATTGTTGAAGTGATTGATATAGAAATGAATAATACACAAATGTACTCCTGTAAATATTAAGCTATTTGTTCATTATTGCAGTCTTGAAGCACAGTGGAAATACATTAAAAGCACCTGACCTACTCTGTATCCCCCCGTCACTCAAAAAAAAATATTTCTGTATTATTTTAATGTTCTCTCTGGGCTGCAGCCTTTTTTTTTTTTTTAATTGTACCTCTGAATGTTGTTTTAATTATCTAATAGTATAAAATGTAACTCCATGGTATGTTCCCATGTTCAACATACATACTTAAAGTAAACATATTCCAAAGACTATTTTTTTTTTTTACTTAATGGCTAAATAATAAAATAAAATGGAACAAAAACACATTTTATTTAACACCAGATAACATACAATCTACCAATGATGTGCCAATTATTTTGTTTACTAGTTTCCCTGTTATTAATTAAGTTATTTATTAACAATGATCCAACCAGATGAGATTTGTTTTAATGTACTTTTGTAATTTGCGGAGTTTTAAATAAAGAAAAGAAAAAGGAAGGACTTTTTCTTTTTAACGTAGCGGAAACGGTGGTCCTATGACCGGAAAGTAAAAAAAACAAAACACGGAAGTGCTTTGTTTTTATTTTACTGCCAGCTGGGCTGCAGGAATCGTTTCAAATCTGCTAATAAATTAACCAGAGGTCGACGCAAACATCCTCGGAGATAGAGAGGTAGCTAACATAGCTTGTGTTGCTTCGCTCGGTAGTTTAGCTCAGCAGCTAACGTTAACGATAATCCATGGTTGCTGATGCTAACAGGGGACTTTGCTGAACGTTAATGAAGTTTATCACCGTTAAAAATGATGCATTACAATATCACAGCAAAACTAAACGTATGGGTTTGAATGTAGAAAAAGACAAGTGTGCTACAGTTACTGAATTTAACCAAATACTGTATAGTCTATATACAGAATAGTAACTGACTGTGTCCATTCGTTTTATGATTAAACTATATTTATGAGCTCTTCTAAATCATATTATACTACTTGCTCTATTAAATAAAGGTTTGTTTTTGCAGCATTGTTGTAACAATGGTGGAGCCCACAGCATCTGGCGTGTTCTGCAACAGGATGCTGAGCATGGTCAACTCTGAGGATGTTAACGCCATCATCCAGGCTCAGAGACACATGTGAGTTGCCGAGTGGCTTTTCTACTACTTTGCATTATTACCAAATATAAAATGGATGTGTTGTGTGGCAGGTCATTTTCCTTGCATGTGGCAGTTATTCTAAGATCCGCATTGTTCTTGGAAAACCTATATCTGAAGATAATTGTTGCTTTGTTGAAAAAATTGTGTAAACAGGCTTGACCGCTTTGAGAAAACCAATGAAATGTTGATCAACTTCAACGGGCTCTCCAACGTGCGACTGCAGCAGATGAACGAGCGCTTCCTTCTCCACACTCGCACCCTCGTGGAAATGAAAAAGGATCTGGACAGCGTCTTTAGGAGGATCAGGTATGTCACCACACACACACACACACACACACACACACACACACACACACACACACACACACACACACACACACACACACCACACACACACACACACACACACACACACACACACACACACACACACACACACACACACACACACACACACACACACACACACACACACACACACACACACACACACACACACACACACACACACACACACATACTTCACACACCTCTGTTTATTGGCCTTCTTTGCTCCTATAGGACACTAAAAGGGAAGATTGCTAAGCAGTACCCAGAAGCTTTCAGCAGTAAGTTAGCAATTTATTCCCATTTGTCATTTTATAACCTCAGTAAACTTCCCTAAAACATCCTGTCTAAGATATGTCTGTTTGTCTGTCAGATATTCATGAATCACCCGTCCTGGAGGACGATGACGATGAGTTTGATCCAGTTCCCCCCAGTGCTGCCAGAACCATCACAATAGCCACTTCGGATCAAAGCACAGAGTCCTGTGACACAAGTCCAGATGTGATCTCACCCACTGTGAGCCGATGCTCTGAAGATCTCTCTCAAGAGCCGCCTGACACGCCCACCTCCGATGGCTTAGAGACAGCTGTCCTGCAGGACGAGGGTCCGGACTCTGTACCTGCAGAATAGAGTGAGCATAATGGGAATGGATTTCAGCCTCTTGAGCTTCAACCTTACAACGATTTTAGCAGGAGGTCATGATGTACATTTGAGTTTGTGTTGGCCTCAACAATATCTGCTGACTTTTCCACTCATTATCTGTTTGGAGGAGCGTCACAACCCTTGATGTTAGATGTGGCTATGAACTGTCTGCGGACGCTGGATATTTATCGGCATGATTATTTGTTTTATGCCTGCATAGCACTAAAGAAAAGCAGGTAATACTTGAAGTGATATAGTGTCTCACTATAGATGTATATATCTTTAGTACTGAAAGTAAGAAAGCCCTCCCTTATGAAATGGTAATAGGCATATAGTGTTATTTGTTGTTTGAAGAGATGCACACCTGACTTTAGAAATCTCTCATGATGTCCATCATGATTTATGTTACTTAAAATACATTAACATTTAAGTTATTAATGTTCTCAACCTGAATCACAGCTACTACTGTTTTCACAATTACAATAGCATCATAATGAAGCATTATAATTATGTAGGCCCCTTTAAAACTAGGAAATATGTTTGTTACTGCATTCATAAACATTTTAAGCAGCATTTCTTCTGATGCTATATGTAAACCTGTCCACCTTGCATCGCAGTGAAAAAGTTGAATGTCAGTGATTCAGCAAACTACTCAAGAACACATGAGCAGGGCAGAGGCTCTTTGAGAGGAGAGCTGGAAACCAGGCTGTGTGGGTGGAGGGTCCAATCATCCCTTGATCAACATTAAAGATACAGTTTTGGTGTAAAAGGGAAAGTCCCGTCTTTAAAATGTGCTTCATTTGCTTTTGGGATATTTTTACATCTCAGTTTAATTTTGTGGATTTAAAAAATAGCTCCTGATTCTTTGAAAAGCATATAGTCAGTGTTTAATAATCAGATATTAAAGCTGCTCCATAATAATAACTGTCATAATAATTATTGTATTGACTCTCCAAAAACGAAAGAATAACAAAAAATTCCTCCATGAGATTTGTTATTGTGTCTTGAAAATTGTTTTTGGCTCAAGTATATGAACAATATCTTTGACAAATGTTGTACTTTGATTTTTTTTTTTAATAAAAATTGAGATGCAAAGAGAAAGATATTACATTTTAAACAGAATTGAAGGTAAGCAACCAGCAATGTGTAAGCATCAAGGCAGTAAATATGGTCAACACAAATGGCTCTGTTACCCAAGAACCCAAAAGACTAAAGATCACAGTGTGGCAATTGGTTGCGAGTAGCATAACTCATTTGAACTTTTCTAGGAAATATGGGCTCTTAATACAAACAAAGTTATGTTTATAATTGACACATTGCAATAGTGGGCCTCTAAATATGTTACAAATAATAAGACTAATCTGATTTATGTGTTTATGCATGGGGCAGCATCTCATAATCCATCCATTGGGCCATGTAATATTCCAGTATACTGCACAGAGCAGGATAATCTGAGCGAGGCAAACACTTGTTTACAAATATGCACTATATGAGCATACTATCACATGAAATATTTAAGGTAGTAAAAATGAATTCTCCCACAAGGGAGTGAACGGAAGTTGAAGACACCTCTTTTTATTGAAAAGTCCCAAAACATTTTTGTTTTAGCTTCCATGTCATATGACTTAATGACTCCATGTAGCAGTTTAGATACATTGGACAAGTAGGACACCTCCTATTATAGAATGTTAAAGGTCACATGTCAGGGCCATTTCCACTGATCATAATTCCATTGTTGTGGTCTACTAGAATAGATTTATACTGTGCAATTTTCCAAACTCACATTGGTTTCGCATACAGCATCTCTGTAAAGTATGTGTCTTCACTCTCTCCACAAAACGGCTCGTTGCAGCTCTCCCCCACTCCCTGTGAGCACAGTGTGCTCTGATTGGTCGGGACGTTGTGAATCGCGCTAAGCTCCGTGGAGGTGTGATTTCCTTGTTTGGCGATACACAGCGAAACACAGCCAAACTCACCCTGAGCACACACAAAGTCACAGCCGAAGTAAAAACAATAAGTGTGGCTTGATATTGAGTAAGAAAAAGGTTGATAAACGCTGTGAGCATGGGTCTGCAGAGAGAATTTCGCCACGATCCCAACTGTCTGTTACGGCCCGTCCACACAGCGGCGTGCGCTGACGCTTGCCGGCGGGCGTGTCTGAAACTCGACCAACAACCAATCACATGAATCTCCCGCCCCTGACACACAAGCAGCGGTTTGATTGGCTAGAGCTTGTACTGGCATATGATTCGATTGGCTGACGCCTCACCGAGGCGTCAAAAGTTGAACATTGCTCAACTTTTGCAGCGAGCCACGCCAGCTACGCTCCACGTCGCTTCCCACGATGCATTTCGGCTAAAAGTGACGTCACCCCATTCAAAGTGAATGGGGAAGCGTCAACGCACGCCGCTGTGTGGACGGGCCGTTATCAGCCTGCAGCCAGGGAGGAGAAATCAGCAGAGCTGCATGCACTGAGTGTGTGAGGAAGTCCGTGGATTGGTTAATTTGGACCAATCAGCGGGGGCTTAACGTAACGGCTCCGCGGACGTAACGTAACGGCTCCACGGATTGGTCCATTTCGTTCCGGGGACGACATGACATCATGATGTACCCGGGAGAATCAAATGGACAGTGGCGTATCTCCAACGAGGCGTTTTGGGGAGGTATTTTCTGTTTTAGAGTTTTACTCCCTACATGGTGTACTTTGAGGGTTTTGACTCTGCAGACCGTTTACATGCATAAAAACCTTCATAACACACAAGGGGACGGGCAATAACCGGAAAAGCATGACATGTCACCTTTAATGTTTTTTTGTATTTGTATATGAATATTTGCATGAAATAATCGGCAGTATTAGTAAACTATTGTGTACAACAAATAGTTTACAATTAAAAAACGGCTGATTATTTCATACAAATCTTCATATAAAAGCACCAACATTTAATTAAATATAACTGTTTCCTACTTGTCCATAGTTAAACAGTTCTGCACTGATTTGGAGTAGGAATGTGATATGGAAATATAAAATAGTTAACGATTAAAAGACTGCGGATTATTTAATAGAAATCTTCATATAAAAGCACTAACATTTAATTAAAAGAAAGGTGTGTACTTTTCGACAGTGGTTCTACAATGCTGTATGTTTGTAACTAACGGTTATGGATAGCTACCGCCAGAGGGCGCTGAGTCCGGAAAGAGGCAGTTTTTATTCCAGACAATGGGGTTGAACCATGGATGTAGAACAGCACTGTAGCTAGCTAGCTCACAACACTACAGGTACATTACTTCCCGTTTTGGGATATTGTTATGCTTCACTGTGAATAAAAGCCCTTTGGACTGGGCTAATTGTACAATATTGTTTTATTATTTTACGTCGACCAGCCGCCCGTAGCCATGTCTAGCCGGCTAGCTTTCTAGCTTTACTCACATCAGTGCTACTGCCAGCTAGGTTGCTAACAGCTGTGATGTTAACCGTCATCACACAGAAGACACAGTGACAATACTACTACTGAACAAACTACCAGCAAGAAAACTAACCCACTTTATGAGGAACTCACCCGAAGCTGCTCGACTGCTGCTCCTGACATGAGGAGGCTCACCAAGAAGAAGGCTCTGACCCTTGTGAAGGAGTTGGACGCTTTCCCCAAAGTCCCCGAGAGCTATGTGGAGGCCACAGCCAGCGGCGGGACAGGTAACACGGATACATACAGCACCACGAAGCCTTCACATACTACAGATCCCTAAAGAGCTAGTGCCACACCGTAAAAATACTCTATTCTAGTAAAGGTCCTGATTTCAAAACAGCAATATGTATTACGAGTTTAAAATGTAAAATATGTTATTCTGCAGTCAAATGTTCCCGTCATAATGAGGAATTAAACACTGCATCCTACAGTTTATCACAGCCAATCACAATCAGTATAGTAAGAGATACATGCTTTCACTTGACAGGAAGAATATGAAAAACACTGTTATCTGAAGCTGTCACACACATGTAGGGAAATTACAGTATTTACCTATGAGGTGGAGTAAACATCTGCATCAGGTCTCCCTTGAAAAAGAGATCTATGATCTCAATGGCACCAATCTGGTTAAATAAAGGTTTGAAATGAAATATATAATTTGGATATTCAAGTCAAGTACCTCAAATGTGTATTTCAGTTCAGTACTTGATTAAGTGTACTGGGTGACATTCCAACTCTGTAAAGGAGTGACTTTAATTTTGCAGTGACTCATTTTGATACTCTCTCCAGTGTCTCTGATAGCGTTCACTCTCATGGCTGTCCTCGCCTTCCTGGAGTTCTTTGTGTACACAAACACATGGATGAAGTATGAGTATGAGGTGGACAAGGACTACAGCAGGTGAGAGAAAGAAAAGCTGTATGTTGTTTTTGTAATTCAACCTAGTGG